>NC_063442.1:22319995-22468200 GCF_020379485.1 Brassica napus | reverse complement strand
CCTGGTGTTCTCCACCACTTTTTTATGTATCCAAATCAAGCTTTTCACAAAGTGATTCATCCTGGTTTGATTGGAACGACGAAGAAGCTGTTCTATTCCCAAACTGGGAAACTGGAATCACCTGATTTGAAAGTGGGATAACTTCTTCATCCCAACTCCTATGAGATTTATTCAACTTCCTGGTGATTCTCCACCACTTTATGTATCCAAATCAAGCTTCTCACAAAGTGATTCATCCTGGTTTGATTGGAACGACGAAGAAGCTGTGCTATTCCCAACTGGGAAACAGGAATCACCTGATTTGAAAGTGGGATAACTTCTTCATCACAACTCCTATGAGATTTATTCAACTTCCTGGGATTCTCCACCACTTTATGTATCCAAATCAAGCTTCTACAAAGAGATTCATCCTGGTTTGATTGGAACGACGAAGAAGCTGTGCTATTCCCAAACTGGGAAACTGGAATCACCTGATTTGAAAGTGGGATAACTTCTCTCCCAACTCCTCTGAGATTTATTCAACTTCCTGGTGATTCTCCACCACTTTATGTATCCAAATCAAGCTTCTCACAAAGTGATTCATCTGGTTTGATTGGAACGACGAAGAAGCTGTGCTATTCCCAAATTGGGAAACTGGAATCACCTGATTTGAAAGTGGGATAACTTCTTCTTGCCAACTCCTATGAGATTTATTCAACTTCCTGGTGATTCTCCCCACTTATGTATCCAAATCAAGCTTCTCACAAAGTGATTCATCCTGGTTTGATTGGAACGACGAAGAAGCTGTGCTATTCCCAAACTGGGAAACTGGAATCACCTGATTTGAAAGTGGGATAACTTCTTCATGCCAACTCCTATGAGATTTATTCAACTTCCTGGTGATTCTCCACCACTTTATGTATCCAAATCAAGCTTCTCACAAAGTGATTCATCCTGGTTTGATTGGAACGACGAAGAAGCTGTGCTATTCCCAAACTGGAAACTAGAATCACCTGATTTGAAAGTGGGATAACTTCTTCATGCCAACTCCTATGAGATTTATTCAACTTCCTGGTGATTCTCCACCACTTTATGTATCCAAATCAAGCTTCTTACAAAGAGATTCATCCTGGTTTGATTGGAACGACGAAGAAGCTGTGCTATTCCAAACTGGGAAACTGGAATCACCTGATTTGAAAGTGGGATAACTTCTTCATCCCCACTCCGAGATGTATTATTCAACTTCCTGGTGATTCTCCACCACTTTATGTATCCAAATCAAGCTTCTCACAAAGTGATTCATCCTGGTTTGATTGGAACGACGAAGAAGCTGTGCTATTCCCAAACTGGGAAACTGGAATCACCTGATTTGAAAGTGGGATACTTCTTCTTCTTGCCAACTCCTATGAGATTTATTCAACTTCCTGGTGATTCTCCACCACTTTATGTATCCAAATCAAGCTTCTAACAAAGTGATTCATCCTGGTTTGATTGGAACGACGAAGAAGCTGTGCTATTCCCAAACTGGGAAACTGGAATCACCTGATTTGAAAGTGGGATAACTTCTTCTTTGCCAACTCCTATGAGATTTATTCAACTTCCTGGTGATTCTCCACCACACTTTATGTATCCAAATCAAGCTTCTCACAAAGTGATTCCCTGGTTTGATTGGAACGACGAAGAAGCTGTGCTATTCCCAAACTGGGAAACTGGAATCACCTGATTTGAAAGTGGGATAACTTCTTCATCCCAACTCCTATGAGATTATTCAACTTCCTGGTGATTCTCCACCACTTTATGTATCCAAATCAAGCTTCTTACAAAGTGATTCATCCTGGTTTGATTGGAACGACGAAGAAGCTGTGCTATTCCCAAACTGGGAAACTGGAATCACCTGATTTGAAAGTGGGATAACTTCTTCTTCTTGCCAACTCCTATGAGATTTATTCAACTTCCTGGTGATTCTCCACCACTTTATGTATCCAAATCAAGCTTCTCACAAAGTGATTCATCCTGGTTTGATTGGAACGACGAAGAAGCTGTGCTATTCCCAAACTGGGAAACTGGAATCACCTGATTTGAAAGTGGGATAACTTCTTCTTGCCAACTCCTATGAGATTTATTCAACTTCCTGGTGATTCTCCACCACTTTATGTATCCAAATCAAGCTTCTTACAAAGTGATTCATCCTGTTTGTTTGGAACGACGAAGAAGTTGTGCTATTCCCAAACTGGGAAACTGGAAATCACCTGATTTGAAAGTGGGATAACTTCTTCATCCCAACTCCTATGAGATTTATTCAACTTCCTGGTGATTCTCCACCACTTTATGTATCCAAATCAGCTTCTTACAAAGTGATTCATCCTGGTTTGATTGGACGACGAAGAAGCTGTGCTATTCCCAAACTGGGAAACTGGAATCACCTGATTTGAAAGTGGGATAACTTCTTCATGCCAACTCCTATGATTTATTCAACTTCCTGGTGATTCTCCACCACTTTATGTATCCAAATCAAGCTTCTTACAAGTGATTCATCCTGGTTTGATTGGAACGACGAAGAAGCTGTCTATTCCCAAACTGGGAAACTGGAATCACCTGATTTGAAAGTGGGATAACTTCTTCTCTTCGCCAACTCCTATGAGATTTATTCAACTTCCTGGTGATTCTCCACCACTTTATGTATCCAAATCAAGCTTCTCACAAAGTGATTCATCCTGGTTTGATTGGAACGACGAAGAAGCTGTGCTATTCCCAAACTGGGAAACTGGAATCACCTGATTTGAAAGTGGGATAACTTCTTCATCCCAACTCCTATGAGATTTATTCAACTTCCTGGTGATTCTCCACCACTTTATGTATCCAAATCAAGCTTCTTACAAAGTGATTCATCCTGGTTTGATTGGAACGACGAAGAAGCTGTGCTATTCCCAAACTGGGAACTGGAATCACCTGATTTGAAAGTGGGATAACTTCTTCATCCCAACTCCTATGAGATTTATTCAACTTCCTGGTGATTCTCCACCACTTTATGTATCCAAATCAAGCTTCTAACAAAGTGATTCATCCTGGTTTGATTGGAACGACGAAGAAGCTGTCTGATAACTTCTTCATTCCCAAACTGGGAAACTGGAATCACCTGATTTGAAAGTGGGATAACTTCTTCTTGCCAACTCCTATGAGATTTATTCAACTTCCTGGTGATTCTCCACCACTTTATGTATCCAAATCAAGCTTCACAAGTGATTCATCCTGGTTTGATTGGAACGACGAAGAAGCTGTGCTATTCCCAAACTGGGAAACTGGAATCACCTGATTTGAAAGTGGGATAACTTCTTCTCCCAACTCCTATGAGATTTATTCAACTTCCTGGTGATTCTCCACCACTTTGTATCCAAATCAAGCTTCTCACAAAGTGATTCATCCTGGTTTGATTGGAACGACGAAGAAGCTGTGCTATTCCCAAACTGGGAAACTGGAATCACCTGATTTGAAAGTGGGATAACTCTTCTTCCCAACTCCTATGAGATTATTCAACTTCCTGGTGATTCTCCACCACTTTATGTATCCAAATCAAGCTTCTCACAAAGTGATTCATCCTGGTTTGATTGGAACGACGAAGAAGCTGTCTATTCCCAAACTGGGAAACTGGAATCACCTGATTTGAAAGTGGGATAACTTCTTCATGCCAACTCCTATGAGATTTATTCAACTTCCTGGTGATTCTCCACCACTTTATGTATCCAAATCAAGCTTCTCACAAAGTGATTCATCCTGGTTTGATTGGAACGACGAAGAAGCTGTCTATTCCCAAACTGGGAAACTGGAATCACCTGATTTGAAAGTGGGATAACTTCTTCATCCCAACTCCTATGAGATTTATTCAACTTCCTGGTGATTCTCCACCACTTTATGTATCCAAATCAAGCTTCTCACAAAGTGATTCATCCTGTTTGATTGGAACGACGATGAAGCTGTGCTATTCCCAAACTGGGAAACTGGAATCACCTGATTTGAAAGTGGGATAACTTCTTCATCCAACTCCTATGAGATTTATTCAACTTCCTGGTGATTCTCCACCACTTTATGTATCCAAATCAAGCTTCCACAAAGTGATTCATCCTGGTTTGATTGGAACGACGAAGAAGCTGTGCTATTCCCAAACTGGGAAACTGGAATCACCTGATTTGAAAGTGGGATAACTTCTTCTTGCCAACTCCTATGAGATTTATTCAACTTCCTGGTGATTCTCCACCACTTTATGTATCCAAATCAAGCTTCTTACAAAGTGATTCATCCTGGTTTGATTGGAACGACGAAGAAGCTGGTCTATTCCCAAACTGGGAAACTGGAATCACCTGATTTGAAAGTGGGATAACTTCTTCATGCCAACTCCTATGAGATTTATTCAACTTCCTGGTGATTCTCCACCACTTTATGTATCCAAATCAAGCTTCTCACAAAGTGATTCATCCTGGTTTGATTGGAACGACGAAGAAGCTGTGCTATTCCCAAACTGGGAAACTGGAATCACCTGATTTGAAAGTGGGATAACTTCTTCATCCAACTCCTATGAGATTTATTCAACTTCCTGGTGATTCTCCACCACTTATGTATCCAAATCAAGCTTCTCACAAAGTGATTCATCCTGGTTTGATTGGAACGACGAAGAAGCTGTGCTATTCCCAACTGGGAAACTGGAATCACCTGATTTGAAAGTGGGATAACTTCTTCATCCCAACTCCTATGAGATTTATTCAACTTCCTGGTGATTCTCCACCACTTTATGTATCCAAATCAAGCTTCTCACAAAGTGATTCATCTTGGTTTGATTGGAACGACGAAGAAGCTGTGCTATTCCCAAACTGGGAAACTGGAATCACCTGATTTGAAAGTGGGATAACTTCTTCTTGCCAACTCCTATGAGATTTATTCAACTTCCTGGTGATTCTCCACCACTTATGTATCCAAATCAAGCTTCTCACAAAGTGATTCATCCTGGTTTGATTGGAACGACGAAGAAGCTGTCTATTCCCAAACTGGGAAACTGGAATCACCTGATTTGAAAGTGGGATAACTTTTTCTTGCCAACTCCTATGAGATTTATTCAACTTCCTGGTGATTCTCCACCACTTTATGTATCCAAATCAAGCTTCTCACAAAGTGATTCATCCTGGTTTGATTGGAACGACGAAGAAGCTGTGCTATTCCCAAACTGGGAAACTGGAATCACCTGATTTGAAAGTGGGATAACTTCTTCATCCAACTCCTATGAGATTTATTCAACTTCCTGGTGATTCTCCACCACTTTATGTATCCAAATCAAGCTTCTCACAAAGTGATTCATCCTGGTTTGATTGGAACGACGAAGAAGCTGTGCTATTCCCAAACTGGGAAACTGGAATCACCTGATTTGAAAGTGGGATAACTTCTTCATCCCAACTCCTATGAGATTTATTCAACTTCCTGGTGATTCTCCACCACTTTATGTATCCAAATCAAGCTTCTCACAAAGTGATTCATCCTGGTTTGATTGGAACGACGAAGAAGCTGTGCTATTCCCAAACTGGGAAACTGGAATCACCTGATTTGAAAGTGGGATAACTTCTTCTTGCCAACTCCTATGAGATTTATTCAACTTCCTGGTGATTCTCCACCACTTTATGTATCCAAATCAAGCTTCTCACAAAGTGATTCATCCTGGTTTGATTGGAACGACGAAGAAGCTGTGCTATTCCCAAACTGGGAAACTGGAATCACCTGATTTGAAAGTGGGATAACTTCTTCTTGCCAACTCCTATGAGATTTATTCAACTTCCTGGTGATTCTCCACCACTTTATGTATCCAAATCAAGCTTCTCACAAAGTGATTCATCCTGGTTTGATTGGAACGACGAAGAAGCTGTGCTATTCCCAAACTGGGAAACTGGAATCACCTGATTTGAAAGTGGGATAACTTCTTCTCATCCCAACTCCTATGAGATTTATTCAACTTCCTGGTGATTCTCCACCACTTTATGTATCCAAATCAAGCTTCTCACAAAGTGATTCATCCTGGTTTGATTGGAACGACGAAGAAGCTGTGCTATTCCCAAACTGGGAAACTGAATCACCTGATTTGAAAGTGGGATAACTTCTTCATCCCAACTCCTATGAGATTTATTCAACTTCCTGGTGATTCTCCACCACTTTATGTATCCAAATCAAGCTTCTTACAAAGTGATTCATCCTGGTTTGATTGGAACGACGAAGAAGCTGTGCTATTCCCAAACTGGGAAACTGGAATCACCTGATTTGAAAGTGGGATAACTTCTTCATCCCAACTCCTATGAGATTTATTCAACTTCCTGGTGATTCTCCACCACTTTATGTATCCAAATCAAGCTTCTCACAAAGTGATTCATCCTGGTTTGATTGGAACGACGAAGAAGCTGTGCAATTCCCAAACTGGGAAACTGGAATCACCTGATTTTAAAGTGGGATAACTTCTTCATGCCAACTCCTATGAGATTTATTCAACTTCCTGGTGATCTCACCACTTTATGTATCCAAATCAAGCTTCTCACAAAGTGATTCATCCTTGTTTGATTGGAACGACGAAGAAGCTGTGCTATTCCCAAACTGGGAAACTGGAATCACCTGATTTGAAAGTGGGATAACTTCTTCTTCGCCAACTCCTATGAGATTTATTCAACTTCCTGGTGATTCTCCACCACTTTATGTATCCAAATCAAGCTTCTCACAAAGTGATTCATCCTGGTTTGATTGGAACGACGAAGAAGCTGTGCTATTCCCAAACTGGGAAACTGGAACCACCTGATTTGAAAGTGGGAACTTCTTCATGCCAACTCCTATGAGATTATTCAACTTCCTGGTGATTCTCCACCATTTTATGTATCCAAATCAAGCTTCTTACAAAGGAGATTCATCCTGGTTGATTGGAACGACGAAGAAGCTGTGCTATTCCAAACTGGGAAACTGGAATCACCTGATTTGAAAGTGGGATAACTTCTTCATCCAACTCCTATGAGATTTATTCAACTTCCTGGTGATTCTCCACCACTTTATGTATCCAAATCAAGCTTCTCACAAAGTGATTCATCCTGGTTTGATTGGAACGACGAAGAAGCTGTGCTATTCCCAAACTGGGAAACTGGAATCACCTGATTTGAAAGTGGGATAACTTCTTCATCCCAACTCCTATTAGATTTATTCAACTTCCTGGTGATTCTCCACCACTTTATGTATCCAAATCAAGCTTCTTACAAAGTGATTTATCCTGGTTTGATTGGAACGACGAAGAAGCTGCCTATTCCCAAACTGGGAAACTGGAATCACCTGATTTGAAAGTGGGATAACTTCTTCATGCCCTCCTATGAGATTTATTCAACTTCCTGGTGATTCTCCACCACTTTATGTATCCAAATCAAGCTTCTACAAAGTGATTCATCCTGGTTTGATTGGAACGACGAAGAAGCTGTCTATTCCAAACTGGGAAACTGGAATCACCTGATTTGAAAGTGGGATAACTTCTTCATCCCAACTCCTATGAGATTTATTCAACTTCCTGGTGATTCTCCACCACTTTATGTATCCAAATCAAGCTTCTTACAAAGTGATTCATCCTGGTTTGATTGGAACGACGAAGAAGCTGTGCTATTCCCAAACTGGGAAACTGGAATCACCTGATTTGAAAGTGGGATAACTTCTTCATCCCAACTCCTATGAGATTTATTCAACTTCTGGTGATTCTCCACCACTTTATGTATCCAAATCAAGCTTCTACAAAGTGATTCATCCTGGTTTGATTGGAACGACGAAGAAGCTGTGCTATTCCCAAACTGGGAAACTGGAATCACCTGATTTGAAAGTGGGATAACTTCTTCATCCCAACTCCTATGAGATTTATTCAACTTCCTGGTGATTCTCCACCACTTTATGTATCCAAATCAAGCTTCTTACAAAGTGATTCATCCTGGTTTGATTGGAACGACGAAGAAGCTGTGCTATTCCCAAACTGGGAAACTGGAATCACCTGATTTGAAAGTGGGATAACTTCTTCATGCCAACTCCTATGAGATTTATTCAACTTCCTGGTGATTCTCCACCACTTTATGTATCCAAATCAAGCTTCTCACAAAGTGATTCATCCTGGTTTGATTGGAACGACGAAGAAGCTGTCTATTCCCAAACTGGGAAACTGGAATCACCTGATTTGAAAGTGGGATAACTTCTTCATGCCAACTCCTATGAGATTTATTCAACTTCCTGGTGATTCTCCACCACTTTATGTATCCAAATCAAGCTTCTCACAAAGTGATTCATCCTGGTTTGATTGGAACGACGAAGAAGCTGTGCTATTCCCAAACTGGGAAACTGGAATCACCTGATTTGAAAGTGGGATAACTTCTTCATCCCAACTCCTATGAGATTATTCAACTTCCTGGTGATTCTCCACCACTTTATGTATCCAAATCAAGCTTCTCACAAAGTGATTCATCCTGGTTTGATTGGAACGACGAAGAAGCTGTGCTATTCCCAAACTGGGAAACTGGAATCACCTGATTTGAAAGTGGGATAACTTCTTCATCCAACTCCTATGAGATTATTCAACTTCCTGGTGATTCTCCACCACTTTATGTATCCAAATCAAGCTTCTTACAAAGAGATTCATCCTGGTTTGATTGGAACGACGAAGAAGCTGTCCTATTCCCAAACTGGGAAACTGGAATCACCTGATTTGAAAGTGGGATAACTTCTTCATCCCAACTCCTATGAGATTTATTCAACTTCCTGGTGATTCTCCACCACTTTATGTATCCAAATCAAGCTTTCCACAAAGTGATTCATCCTGGTTTGATTGGAACGACGAAGAAGCTGTGTTATTCCCAAACTGGGAAACTGGAATCACCTGATTTGAAAGTGGGATAACTTCTTCATCCCAACTCCTATGAGATTTATTCAACTTCCTGGTGTCCACCACTTTATGTATCCAAATCAAGCTTCTCACAAAGTGATTCATCCTGGTTTGATTGGAACGACGAAGAAGCTGTGCTATTCCCAAACTGGGAAACTGGAATCACCTGATTTGAAAGTGGGATAACTTCTTCATGCCAACTCCTATGAGATTTATTCAACTTCCTGGTGATTCTCCACCACTTTATGTATCCAAATCAAGCTTCTACAAAGTGATTCATCCTGGTTTGATTGGAACGACGAAGAAGCTGTGCTATTCCCAAACTGGGAAACTGGAATCACCTGATTTGAAAGTGGGATAACTTCTTCTCCCAACTCCTATGAGATTTATTCAACTTCCTGGTGATTCTCCACCACTTTATGTATCCAAATCAAGCTTCTTACAAAGTGATTCATCCTGGTTTGATTGGAACGACGAAGAAGCTGTGCTATTCCCAAACTGGGAAACTGGAATGGAATCACTGATTTGAAAGTGGGATAACTTCTTCCCAACTCCTATGAGATTTATTCAACTTCCTGGTGATTCTCCACCACTTTATGTATCCAAATCAAGCTTCTCACAAAGTGATTCATCCTGGTTTGATTGGAACGACGAAGAGAAGCTGTGCTATTCCCAAACTGGGAAACTGGAATCACCTGATTTGAAAGTGGGATAACTTCTTCATCCCAACTCCTATGAGATTTATTCAACTTCCTGGTGATTCTCCACCACTTTATGTATCCAAATCAAGCTTCTTACAAAGTGATTCATCCTGGTTTGATTGGAACGACGAAGAAGCTGTCATTCCCAAACTGGGAAACTGGAATCACCTGATTTGAAAGTGGGATAACTTCTTCATGCCAACTCCTATGAGATTTATTCAACTTCCTGGTGATTCTCCACCACTTTATGTATCCAAATCAAGCTTCTCACAAAGTGATTCATCCTGGTTTGATTGGAACGACGAAGAAGCTGTCTATTCCCAAACTGGGAAACTGGAATCACCTGATTTGAAAGTGGGGATAAAATCACCTTATTCAATGATAACTTCTTCTTAACTCCTATGATTTATTCAACTTCTGGTGATTCTCCACCACTTTATGTATCCAAATCAAGCTTCTCACAAAGTGATTCATCCTGGTTTGATTGGAACGACGAAGAAGCTGTGCTATTCCCAAACTGGGAAACTGGAATCACCTGATTTGAAAGTGGGATAACTTCTTCATCCCAACTCCTATGAGATTTATTCAACTTCCTGGTGATTCTCCACCACTTTATGTATCCAAATCAAGCTTCTTACAAAGTGATTCATCCTGGTTTGATTGGAACGACGAAGAAGCTGTCCTATTCCCAAACTGGGAAACTGGAATCACCTGATTTGAAAGTGGGATAACTTCTTCATCCCAACTCCTATGAGATTTATTCAACTTCCTGGTGATTCTCCACCACTTTATGTATCCACATCAAGCTTCTCACCAAGTGATTCATCCTGGTTTGATTGGAACGACGAAGAAGCTGTGCTATTCCCAAACTGGGAAACTGGAATCACCTGATTTGAAAGTGGGATAACTTCTTCATGCCAACTCCTATGAGATTTATTCAACTTCCTGGTGATTCTCCACCACTTTATGTATCCAAATCAAGCTTCTCACAAAGTGATTCATCCTGGTTTGATTGGAACGACGAGAGAAGCTGTGCTATTCCCAAACTGGGAAACTGGAATCACCTGATTTGAAAGTGAGATAACTCTTCATGCCAACTCCTATGAGATTTATTCAACTTCCTGGTGATTCTCCACCACCTTATGTATCCAAATCAAGCTTCTCACAAAGTGATTCATCCTGGTTTGATTGGACGACGAAGAAGCTGTGCTATTCCCAAACTGGGAAACTGGAATCACCTGATTTGAAAGTGGGATAACTTCTTCATCCCAACTCCTATGAGATTTATTCAACTTCCTGGTGATTCTCCACCACTTTATGTATCCAAATCAAGCTTTCACAAAGTGATTCATCCTGGTTTGATTGGAACGACGACGAAGAAGCTGTGCTATTCCCAAACTGGGAAACTGGAATCACCTGATTTGAAAGTGGGATAACTTCTTCATCCCAACTCCTATGAGATTTATTCAACTTCCTGGTGATTCTCCACCACTTTATGTATCCAAATCAAGCTTCTTACAAAGTGATTCATCCTGGTTTGATTGGAACGACGAAGAAGCTGTGCTATTCCCAAACTGGGAAACTGGAATCACCTGATTTGAAAGTGGGATAACTTCTTCATCCCAACTCCTATGAGATTTATTCAACTTCCTGGTGATTCTCCACCACTTTATGTATCCAAATCAAGCTTCTCACAAAGTGATTCATCCTGGTTTGATTGGAACGACGAAGAAGCTGTGCTATTCCCAAACTGGGAAACTGGAATCACCTGATTTGAAAGTGGGATAACTTCTTCATGCCAACTCCTATGAGATTTATTCAACTTCCTGGTGATTCTCCACCACTTTATGTATCCAAATCAAGCTTCTCACAAAGTGATTCATCCTGGTTTGATTGGAACGACGAAGAAGCTGTGCTATTCCCAAACTGGGAAACTGGAATCACCTGATTTGAAAGTGGGATAACTTCTTCATCCCAACTCCTATGAGATTTATTCAACTTCCTGGTGATTCTCCACCACTTTATGTATCCAAATCAAGCTTCTCACAAAGTGATTCATCCTGGTTTGATTGGAACGACGAAGAAGCTGTGCTATTCCCAAACTGGGAAACTGGAATCACCTGATTTGAAAGTGGGATAACTTCTTCTCCCAACTCCTATGAGATTTATTCAACTTCCTGGTGATTCTCCACCACTTTATGTATCCAAATCAAGCTTCTCACAAAGTGATTCATCCTGGTTTGATTGGAACGACGAAGAAGCTGTCATATTCCCAAACTGGGAAACTGGAATCACCTGATTTGAAAGTGGGATAACTTCTTCTTGCCAACTCCTATGAGATTTATTCAACTTCCTGGTGATTCTCCACCACTTTATGTATCCAAATCAAGCTTCTCACAAAGTGATTCATCCTGGTTTGATTGGAACGACGAAGAAGCTGTCTATTCCCAAACTGGGAAACTGGAATCACCTGATTTGAAAGTGGGATAACTTCTTCATCCCAACTCCTATGAGATTTATTCAACTTCCTGGTGATTCTCCACCACTTTATGTATCCAAATCAAGCTTCTTACAAAGTGATTCATCCTGGTTTGATTGGAACGACGAAGAAGCTGTCTATTCCCAAACTGGGAAACTGGAATCACCTGATTTGAAAGTGGGATAACTTCTTCATCCCAACTCCTATGAGATTTTTCAACTTCCTGGTGATTCTCCACCACTTTATGTATCCAAATCAAGCTTCTCACAAAGTGATTCATCCTGGTTTGATTGGAACGACGAAGAAGCTGTGCTATTCCCAATTGGGAAACTGGAATCACCTGATTTGAAAGTGGGATAACTTCTTCATGCCAACTCCTATGAGATTTATTCAACTTCCTGGTGATTCTCCACCACTTTATGTATCCAAATCAAGCTTCTCACAAAGTGATTCATCCTGGTTTGATTGGAACGACGAAGAAGCTGTGCTATTCCCAAACTGGGAAACTGGAATCACCTGATTTGAAAGTGGGATAACTTCTTCTTGCCAACTCCTATGAGATTTATTCAACTTCCTGGTGATTCTCCACCACTTTATGTATCCAAATCAAGGTTCTCACAAAGTGATTCAGCCTGGTTTGATTGGAACGACGATGAAGCTGTGCTATTCCCAAACTGGGAAACTGGAATCACCTGATTTGAAAGTGGATAACTTCTTCATCCCAACTCCTATGAGATTTATTCAACTTCCTGGTGATTCTACACCACTTTATGTATCAAAATCAAGCTTCTCACAAAGTGATTCATCCTGGTTTGATTGGAACGACGAAGAAGCTGTTCTATTCCCAAATTGGGAAACTGTAATCACCTGATTTGAAAGTGAGGTAATGTTCCAATTAAAGGAATAGGAACACTTAAACTGTTTAGTAAGGATTCAAAAGCTTTCTATATGCCTGACTTTACTTCAAACCTATTATCTGTCAAGAAATGTGCAACTGATTTGCAAAGCAATGTCATATTTAGTCCTAATGATGTGAAGTTTCAGGATATTGAAAGCAGCAAAGTGATTGGAAAAGGAGTAACAAAAGGAGACTTATATTTGCTTGAAGATCTTGCTCCTGTTTCTGATATTGGCTGCTCTTTTACTACTGCTTATGTTCCTAGTTTAAATAAGAATGCATTGTGGCATGCTAGACTAGGACACCCTCATAATAGGCTTTAAAAACTGATGTTGCCAGGTGTTTCTTTTGAAAACAATGATTGTGAAGCTTGCATTTTAGGCAAGATTGTAGAACTGTATTTCCAAACTCATCTACGGTTTATGAGAATTGCTTTGATCTATTCACTCTGATGTATGGACTGCTCCTTGTTTATCTAGAGAGAACCATAAGTATTATGTCTCATTCATTGATGAAATATCTAAATACACCTGGTTAACCTTAATTCCAACTAACGATATGGTGCTTGATGCATTTAAAAACTTTCAATCCTATGTAGCTAACCATTATCAAGCCAAGATTAAGATTTTCAGGTCAGATAATGGAAGAGAATACATTGGACAAGCTTTCAAGCAACACTTATCTCAGTATGGAATTCTTCATCAAACAAGCTGTCCCTACACTCCACAACAGAATGGTGTGGCTGAGAGGAAGAATAGGCACCTTATGGAAGTTGCAAGATCAATGATGTTTCAAGCTAATGTACCTAAGAGATTTAGAAATGTAAGGAATAATCTGAGTTTAGAAAGGATTAGAGAAAGAGAATAAGAGATTAAGAGACTGATTAGAGACTAATGGAGAATCATAGTGAAATGAGTAAAGAGAAAGATGGTTTACAACTGTCTAATCTTTTATTAAGGACATGAGTTACAATATATAGTGTGAGCATACAAGGGTTTTCGAAATCAAGAGAAGACTAAAGCATGTGAGGTCAATGTGGAAAGGATAAGCTCATTTGGACTAGCCAATTAGCTTCTCCACATGCGCGGAGTATCTAGCATCTTAGACCGAGATGCTCTTGCCTTTCCAGCTGTTCCAGCCTGTCAAGACGCGCTCTTCCTTATCCCTCAACGGTCTGATCCATCACGGTAAGTTCCTTCCCTTCACCTAAGTTACCCCAAGTAACTTCTTTACTCTTGTCAAGGTTTTACCCATCTTCATGTGTACGGTCATGTATGGACTGTACGGACCTTACCCAAACCTTCCCAAGCTTCAACTCATCTCCTTAGTCTCAACTCCTCACTTGCTCCATACATATACTCAATTCAACTCAACACTCCCCCTCAAGCTTAGCTTTGTGAATGTCTAAGCTTGGATAGCCATGAGATCTTCCTCATTAAAAACCTCACCAAGGAAAACCCATTGGGACAAAACCTTGATGAGGGAAAAAGAGTAAAGACCTCACAGCCAAAGGGGATCAGCTCCTTCTCTTCCCAAGATCAATGAGGCCCAACCTTATGTGAATGGACTCCATTGTCTTCTGCCTTGCAGCCTTGGTAAACACATCCGCTAACTGATCTTCACTCCTTGTGTAGCATGGCAAGATGACTCCTAAGATGATCATCTGCCTTACTTTGTGACAATCAACTTCAATGTTCTTGGTTCTTTCATGGAACACCGAGTTGGAGGCAATGTGGATGGCAGCTTGGTTATCACAATGCATTGTCATTGGCGTAGCTTGATCAATCTCCAAATGCTTCAAGATGCCTTTGATCCACACTAGCTCATTGGTAAGCTTCAGCATAGCTCTATACTCAGCTTCTGCACTTGAACAAGACACCACCTTCTGCTTCTTGCTCTTCCAAGTAACCAAGTTGCCTCCAATGAATGTGCAATAGCCTGTGGTTGATCTCCTGTCTGCTCTATCACCAGCCCAATCCGCATCACAGTATCCAACCACTTCAGTGCTCCCATTGCAACCCATCCATACTCCTTGATCAGGTGAGCCGTTGAGATACATCAAGATTCTCTCCACCATGCGCCAATGATGCTCCTTAGGCACTTGCATGTGTTGACTCACCTGATTCACAGCAAAACAAATGTCAGGTCTAGTTATGGTAAGATAAATCAATTTGCCAACTAGTTTTCTATAGAGTTTAGGATCCTGATAAGGTTTGCTGTCTTCAATCTCCCCCTCTCGTGGGACTTTGTAGCCATCCTCCATAGGCATCCTTGCTGTCTTGCCTCCATAAGCACCTGCACCTTTCAAAAGATCAAGTGTATACTTCCTTTGGGACATGAACAAACCTTCCTTGGATCTACATATCTCAATTCCAAGAAAGTATTTCATTTCTCCCAAGTCTTTAATCTCAAACATGGATTTAAGGAACTCCTTGGTTGCTATGATACCTTCCTTATCACTTCCTGTGATAATGATATCATCAACATACACAAGGAGTGCAATCATACCTGAGGGAGTAGTGAGTGTGAAGAGTGTGTGGTCTAGTTCAGACTTCTTGAAGCCTCGGCCATTGAGAATAGTGCTCAGCTTGTTGTACCAAGCTCTTGGTGATTGCTTCAGCCCATAGATAGCTTTCTTCAACCTCAACACATTCCCTCTCTTCACTAAGTGTTCAAGGCCTGGAGGTGGATGCATATACACTTCATCCTCAAGTTCTCCTTGTAGGAAGGCATTCTTCACATCCATTTGCCATAACCCCCATCCAAGATTCACAGCCAAGCTTAATACAATCCGGATTGTGTGTAGTTTAGCTACTGGTGCAAAGGTTTCTATGTAATCTTCTCCATAAGTTTGAGTGAAACCCCTTGCAACTAGCCTTGACTTCTTCCTCTCAATCTTTCCATCTGCCTTATACTTGATTGTGAATATCCATCTACTGGTCACAGCCTTCTTCCCCTTTGGTAACTCACTCTCATACCATGTATCATTCTTGATCATAGCTCCTGCCTCAGCTCCAACTGACTCCTTCCATTCTTTATCCATTATTGCCTCTTCATAGCTTCTTGGGATGTAGTTCTCATCCAAGTTAACCATGAAGGCACAATGTTCTTCAGGGTATTGAGCAAAGGAACACACAACTTGAGAAGGATGCTCCACAGCTTGGGCATTGTAGTACACTCGCGTGTTTACCCAAGAGGAAGGATCCTTTCTCAGCCTTGTGCTTCTCCTCAATACTGGTTGTTCTTGCTCTTGAACCGGCTCAGCTTTTGCATGCGGTTCTTGTGCTTCACTCTGATGTTCTTCATCTCCTTGGTCTTGCTCACCTTGATGGTGAGAACCTGAGTTGAACTCTTCTCCTTCCTCACTCAAGCCGACTCCTTCTTGGCCATTTTCTTGAGTTTCAGGTTCACTTCCCCCCTCATGATCAAGGTGAGGTGTTTGAGCGGCTCTACTTGGTTCAGTTGAGCTCTCTTCTTGGCTTCCACTTCTTGTGGACTGATCCTGGTTCATCTTGATACCGAGACCTTCTAAAATGATCCTTAAGACTCCAGCCTTATCTGATGTGAGATCCTTCAAATCTTCTTGATTCTTCTCCTCATAGTATCCCCTTTCTTCAATAAACTTTACATCTCTAGATACAAGCACCCTTCTAGCTTCTGGATCATAACACTAGTATCCTTTTTGAGTTGTTGAGTAGCCAATGAACATTGCCTTTCTGCTTCTTGCTTCTAGCTTGTTCCTCAACTCTCCTGGTACTAGAACATAGCATAAGCATCCAAACACTCTCATGTATTCCAAGGATGGCTTGCGCTTGTTCAGAACTTCAAATGGTGCTTGATCCTTCAGCACCTTTGTAGGCATCCGGTTGATTAGATAGCAAGCAGTGGATACATCATCACTCCAGAATCTCTTAGGTACATTGGCTTGGAACATCAGTGACTGAGCCACCTCCATCAAGTGACTGTTCTTCCTCTCAGCTACACCATTCTGTTGTGGTGTGTAGGGACAGCTTGTTTGATGAAGGATTCCATGATGATCTAGATGACTCTTGAACGCATAGCTTGTGTACTCTCCTCCATTATCTGATCTCAAAATTTTAATCTTAGCATGATAATGGTTAGTCACATAAGCTTGAAAGTTCTTAAATGCATCTATCACCCTATCTTTTGATGGAATTAGTGTTAACCAGGTGTATTTAGATATTTCATCAATGAATGTGACAAAATACTTATGATTATCTCTAGATAAGCTAGGTGCAGTCCACACATCAGTATGAATCAAATCAAAGCAGTTTTCATAGATAGTAGATGTTCTTGGAAACACATTCTTACAATGCTTGCCTAAAATGCAAGCCTCACACTTATTATTTTCGAAAACCACACCTGGTAACATCAAGTTCAAAGCCCTCTCATGGGGATGTCCTAATCTAGCCTGCCACAATGCATTTTTATTCAAACTAGAAGCAGAAGTAAATGAGCAGTTATAATTGGAAACAGGATCAAGCTTCTCATGCATGTATAAGTCTCCCTTTGTAACTCCTTTTCCAATCAATTGGCTGCTCTCAATATCCTGAAACTTCACATCATTAGGACTGAATATAACATTGCAATTCAAATCAGTAGTGCATTTCTTGACTGAAAGTAAGTTTGATGTGAATTCCGGAATATAAAATGCTCTAGTGTTCTTATCAAATAGCTTTAAGTTTCCTATTCCCTTAATAGGTATCTTATCTCCATTTGCAATCATCACACATCCATTAGTAGGTTCTATATCTTTAATCAGGTTGGTGTCACTAATCATATGATGAGATGCACCAGAATCTATAATCAATGGTTTGGATGTATTGCTAGCACTATGGCAGATCCTAATTTGTGATCTATATGCATTTATCCTAGCATTTCTATCAATGCAATGCTCAATTCCAGTCTTACTATTAATCCTAGCAATCTCAGCCACATTAGGAGTCATTTCTATAGTTCTAGCAATCATAGATGCACCAAATGAATACCCATGAATGTTACCATTATCCTTGAGCATTTTGATGAGTGCATCCATCTCGGATCTCCTGATGAAGTCTTGATCATTGCCTCGGGGGTTGATAGCTCCAGTATAGGTCACCAAAGCCTTTCCATCTCCTTCACGGTTCTCCACTTCAGTTCCTCGGTTAGATGGCCCTGCTCCGCTTGATCCTTCAGTCATGTGAGCTTTTGCCTCTCTCTCCTTCATGAACTTAGCCGGCTTCAAGTGGGGATGGAGTATCCAGCACTGACTCTTCTTGTGTCCATGCTTCTTGCAATGATCACAATTCCCATTGAACTTCCTATCCTCATACTTGTTGTAACCAGCTTTGTTGGCTTGTGGAGTCTCTTCCCGGTCAGATTGTGCAGCATTTGCAAGAGATAAGTCTCCCTTGCCTCCAAACAAACCCATTGAGTCCTGCTCCTTCTGTATCTGAGCACACACATCCTCAAGATCAGGTAGCTTCTCGGACCTTAGCATATGCTGGATGAGACCATTGTAACTCGCATTCAATGTGAGCAGCAACCCAAAGACCTTGTCCTGCTCACGCCTTTCATTTAGAAGCTCTGGATCAACCGTGCTTGGCCTCAGCATCTCCAACTCAGACCAAAGAGACCTGAACCTCCCCAAGTGCTTAGTGAACTCCATGTCATCTTGAGTTAACCCATTGATTGCCTTCTTGACTTCAAACACTCGGTTCAGGTTAGAAGTGTTTCCATACACTTTCTTCAGAGTATCCTACAGCTCCTTGGCTGTCTCACAGTAGCTATAAGCATCTAGGATAGTCGGCTATAAAGAGGCATGAAGGACTGACATCACAATCATGTCTTCTTGTTGCCACTTCTCTACAACACTCTCCGCGGGGGTCTCCTTGTCACCCTCCTGAGTAATCGCCATTGGAGCCTCACCAGATGTGATATGCTTCCACAGACCCTTGCTTCCCACAGCAGTCTTCACCATCCTAGACCAGACTAGGTAGTTGCTTCCTTTGAATGTCACCGCGACCTTCATCTTCATACCACTCGCCATCTTGAACAGCTTGACGTCTACAGCTTGAACAACCGGTTAGATCTTGTAGTGAGAACCCACGCTGCTCTCTTGAACACAGATTCCCTCTTGAGTCTTCAAATGAACCTCCCACGGATCACCAAGACACACACAAAACACCTTGAGCTTTGAATTCTAAAGAAACTCTCAAACACACTCAATTGTTCTCTTAAAGTTTCAAAATTGAATCTTTAAGAGAATCACTCACGAACTCAGATTGTAGTCAACCTGGCTCTGATACCATATGAGATTTAGAAATGTAAGGAATAATCTGAGTTTAGAAAGGATTAGAGAAAGAGAATAAGAGATTAAGAGACTGATTAGAGACTAATGGAGAATCATAGTGAAATGAGTAAAGAGAAAGATGCTTTAGAACTGTCTAATCTTTCATTAAGGACATGAGTTACAATATATAGTGTGAGCATACAAGGGTTTTTGAAATCAAGAGAAGACTAAAGCATGTGAGGTCAATGTGGAAAGGATAAGCTCATTTGGACTAAGCCAATTAGCTTCTCCACATGCGCGGAGTATCTAGCATCTTGGACCGAGATTCTCTTGCCTTTCCAGCTGTTCCAGCCTGTCAAGACGCGCTCTTCCTTATCCCTCAACGGTCTGATCCATCACGGTAAGTTCCTTCCCTTCACCTAAGTTACCCCAAGTAACTTCTTTACTCTTGTCAAGGTTTTACCCATCTTCATGTGTACGGACTGTACGGACCTTACCCAAACCTTCCCAAGCTTCAACTCATCTCCTTAGTCTCAACTCCTCACTTGCTCCACACATATACTCAACTCAACAGTGATGTAGTAGCCACAGCTTGCTATCTAATCAACAGGACTCCCACACTGATCCTGAAAGGGCAGTCACCATTTGAGGTTCTCAACAAACATAAACCCTCATTATAACATATAAGGATCTTTGGGTGTTTATGTTATGTTTTGATACCCGGGGAGTTGAGAAACAAGCTTGCAGCTAGGAGTACAAAGGCAATGTTTATTGGCTACTCTACAACTCAAAAGGGATACAAGTGTTATGATCCAGACACAAGAAGGGTGCTGGTATCAAGGGATGTGAAGTTTGTTGAAGAGAGAGGATACTATGAGGAGCAAAACAAAGAAGACTTGAAGGATCTTACCTCGGAGAGAGCCACTACCTTGCGGATCATCTTAGAAAGTATTGGGGTCAAGGTGAGACAAGATCAGCAAGGACCTGGCAGTAACCCAGGATCTCAACCACCGAATGGTGGCAGTTCAGCAACTCCCACTTCTGATCATGGGGGGAAAGGAGTGAACCAGAGACAACTCAAGAGAGTAGTGGAGTATTTGGTACACATGATCAAGATGTGGAAGTAAGTGAACAGCAAGATGGAGCTGAAGCAAGTCAGCTAGGAGAAGAAGAGGCAGTTGAAGTGTCTACTTCTGTACCACAAGAAAGTGGAGAAGAATCACAAGTGGAAGTGGAACAACCGGAACCAGCATTGAGAAGAAGCACATGGATTAGGAGAGATGCTTCCAACTGGGTAAGCACGAGAGTGTACTACAATGCCCAGGCTGTGGAGCATCCTTCTCAAGCTGTGTGTTCCTTTGCTCAATACCCTGAAGAACATTGTGCTTTTATGGTAAACTTGGATGAGAACTACATTCCAAGAAGCTATGAAGAGGCAATGATGGATAAAGAATGGAAGGAATCAGTTGGAGCTGAGGCAGGAGCTATGATCAAGAATGATACATGGTATGAGAGTGAGTTACCCAAAGGAAAAAGGGCAGTTACTAGTAGATGGATCTTCACAATCAAGTATAAGGCTGATGGAAAGGTTGAGAGGAAGAAGTCAAGACTGGTTGCAAGAGGTTTTACTCAAACTTATGGAGAAGATTACATTGAGACCTTTGCACCAGTAGCCAAACTACACACAATCTGGATTGTATTAAGCTTGGCTGTAAACCTTGGATGGGGCTTATGGCAAATGGATGTGAAGAATGCTTTTCTACAAGGAGAACTTGAGGATGAAGTGTATATGCATCCACCTCCAGGCTTGGAACACTTGGTGAAGAGAGGGAATGTGTTTGAGACTGAAGAAAGCTATCTATGGGCTGAAACAATCACCAAGAGCTTGGTACAACAAGCTGAGCACTACCCTGAATGGCCGAGGCTTCAAGAAGTCTGAGTTGGATCACACCTTCTTCACTCTCACTACTCCCTCGGGTATGATTGCACTCCTTGTTTATGTTGATGATATCATTATCACAGGAAGTGATAAGGAAGGTATCATAGCAACCAAGGAGTTTCTTAAGTCCATGTTTGAGATTAAAGACTTGGGAGAAATGAAATACTTCCTTGGAATTGAGATATGTAGATCCAAGGAAGGTTTATTCATGTCTCAAAGGAAGTATACACTTGATCTTTTGAAAGGTGCAGGTGCTTATGGAGGCAAGACAGCAAGGATGCCTATGGAGGATGGCTACAAAGTCCCACGAGAGGGGGAGATTGAAGACAGCAAACCTTATCAGGATCCTAAACTCTATAGAAAACTAGTTGGCAAATTGATTTATCTTACCATAACTAGGCCTGACATTTGTTTTGATGTGAATCAGGTGAGTCAACACATGCAAGTGCTTAAAGAGCATCATTGGCGCATGGTGGAGAGGATTTTGATGTATCTCAATGGCTCACCTGATCAAGGAGTATGGATGGGTTGCAATGGGAGCACTGAAGTAGTTGGATACTGTGATGCGGATTGGACTGGTGATAGAGCAGACAGGAGATCAACCACAGGCTATTGCACATTCATTGGAGGCAACTTGGTTACTTGGAAGAGTAAGAAGCAGAAGGTGGTGTCTTGATCAAGTGCAGAAGCTGAGTATAGAGCTATGCTGAAGCTTACCAACAAGCTGGTGTGGATCAAAGGCATCTTGAAGCATTTGGAGATTGATCAAGCGACGCCAATGACAATGCATTGTGATAACCAAGCTGCCATCCACATTGCCTCCAACTCGGTGTTCCATGAAAGAACCAAGCACATTGAAGTTGATTGTCACAAGGTGAGGCAGATGATCATCTTGGGAGTCATCTTGCCATGCTACACAAGAAGTGAAGATCAGCTAGCGGATGTGTTCACCAAAGCTGCAAGACAAAAGACAATGGAGTCCATCCACATCAGGTTGGGTCTCATTGATCTTGGGAAGAGAAGGAGCTGATCCCCTTTGGCTGTGAGGTCTTTACTCTTTTTCCCTCATCAAGGTTTTGTCCCAATGGGTTTTCCTTGGTGAGGTTTTTAATGAGGAAGATCTCATGGCTATCCAAGCTTAGACTTTCACAAAGCTAAGCTTGAGGGGGAGTGTTGATATGAGCTCATGTTGAGATGAGATCATAAGAGGAAGTGTTGAGCAATGTATATGAGAAGAGGATATGAAGGAGTGAAGCACAAGGAGGAAAGGGATTGAGGAGTTCTAGTCCGTACAATCCGTACAGGCCGTACACTAGGCATGACCGTACAAGCTTTGGGTGAACTCACTTCACTATTCAGGAAGGTTACTTGTGATAAGGGTAATGGTAACTATGGAGAGTTACTGCAGCTTGATCAGACCGTTGAGAGAAGGATAAGGCTGCGTCTTGACAGGCTGTATGTAGCTGGAAAGGGAAAGCAACCTTATCCATTCATCCCACACATGTGGAGTCTCCTATTGGCTTAGTTTGAAACCGGCGCCTAGCTCCCCCTTGACTACACATGCTTTGCTTACTTTAGGTTTAGTGAAACCCTTGTATCTACTCTATATAAATTGTAAACTCCTCCTTAATAATAATTAGACAGTTCAGATTATCTTTGCCTCCATGGCTTACTCTTAGTCTCATTCTCTAATCTCACTCTCTACACTTAGTTCTTCTCTAATCTTTCTCAAATCTATTCTAAACACTCAGATTACTCTTCATTACTCTAAAAGTGATAGAGAGGGGGAGATTGAAGACAGCAAACCTTACCAGGATCCTAAACTCTATAGAAAACTAGTTGGCAAATTGATTTATCTTACCATAACTAGGCCTGACATTTGTTTTGCTGTGAATCAGGTGAGTCAACACATGCAAGTGCCTAAGGAACATCATTGGCGCATGGTAGAGAGGATCTTGATGTATCTCAACGGCTCACCTGATCAAGGAGTATGGATGGGGTGCAATGGAAGCACTGAAGTGGTGGGATACTGTGATGCAGATTGGGCTGGTGATAGAGCAGATAGGAGATCAACCACATGCTATTGCACATTCATTGGAGGCAACTTGGTTACTTGGAAGAGTAAGAAGCAGAAGGTGGTGTCTTGCTCAAGTGCAGAAGCTGAGTATAGAGCTATGCTGAAGCTTACAAACGAGCTGGTGTGGATCAAAGGCATCTTGAAGCATTTGGAGATTGATCAAGCCACACCAATGACCATGCATTGTGATAACCAAGCTGCCATCCACATTGCCTCCAACTCGGTGTTCCATGAGAGAACCAAACACATTGAGGTTGATTGCCACAAGGTGAGGCAGATGTCATCCTAGGAGTCATCCTGCCATGCTACACAAGAAGTGAAGATCAGTTGGCTGATGTGTTCACTAAAACGGCAAGACAGAAGACAATGGAGTTCATTCACATCAGGTTGGGCCTCATTGATCTTGGGAAGAGAAGGAGCTGATCCCCTTTGGCTGTGAGGTCTTTACTCTTTTTCCCTCATCAAGGTTTTGTCCCAGTGGGTTTTCCTTGGTGAGGTTTTTAATGAGGAAGATCTCATGGCTGTCCAAGCTTAGACTTTCACAAAGCTAAGCTTGAGGGGGAGTGTTAAGATATGGAGATGATTAAGTGAAAGGATCAAGGGTTTACATGAGAAGAGAGATCAAAGGAAGAGATGAAGTATTTGTGTGAAGTTAAGGTGAAGTGTACGGATAGGGCAAAGGCCGTACAACTTAGGTACCTTGGGAGGTAATGCAAAGTTCATATCTATCCTAAAGTGGCCGATGACTCTGCAAGAGGAAGAGGCTTTAGGATATGACCGTTGGAGGATAAGGTTGGGACGCGGCTTGAGCTTTTGCTAGCTGTAAAGGCAAAAGGAGCATCTAGGCAAAGATACCTTTGGCATCAAGCGTGTAACAGCTCTCATCCGTTCATTCAAATGAGGCGCGCCCCTTCTTGGTTTGACTACACATGCTTAGTCTTTAGGATATGCTTTCACTATTACAAAACCTTGTATGCTGATCCATATAAATATGTAATCTCTCCATAATAATAAACTAGACAGTTCGAAACCATCTTTCTCTTTACTCATTCACTATGATTCTCCATTAGTCTCTAATCAGTCTCTTAATCTCTTAATCTCTTATTCTCCTTCTCTAATCTTTTCTAAACTCAGATTATTCTTTACATGCCTAAAAGTCATAGAGAGAGCCTTCCAATCAGACTGGTGGAGCTGGAAGAACAACTCCTCTTGATCATGACAGGGGGAATGGAACTGAATCTGGTGAGCAAGAGCAAAACCAAGAGGATTCAGGTCTTCATGATCAAGATATATCACAAGAAGTTGAGAACAATGTTCAGTCTAGTGAAAAAGTGGATGAGGTTCAGTCTAGTGGAAAAGTGGATGAGGTTCAATCTAGTGGAGAAGAGCAAGTGGAGCCGGCTAGTGTGCAAACTGAAGATCAGGTTCAAGCCTTGAAGAGGAGCACAAGGATAAAGAGGGATCCTTCCAACTGGGTAAACACGAGAGTGTACTACAATGCCCATGCTGTGGAGAGGGATCCTTCTCAAGCCGTGTGTTCCTTTGCTGAGTTTCCAGAGGAGCATTATGCCTTTATGATTAGTCTGGATGAGAGTTATGTACCAAGGACTTATGAAGAAGCTATGTTAGACAAGGAATGGAAAGAATCAGTGGGAGCTGAAGCAAGTGCTATGATAAAAAATGATACATGGTATGAGAGTGAGCTGCCTAAGGGAAAGAAGGTTGTATCTAGTAGATGGATCTTCACAATCAAGTATCTAGCAAATGGACAGATTGATAGGAAGAAGACTAGATTGGTTGCAAGAGGATTTACACAGACCTATGGAGAGGATTACATTGATACCTTTGCACCAGTAGCTAAGCTGCACACAGTTCGGATTGCGTTGTCCATTGCAACAAACTTGGAGTGGGATTTGTGGCAGATGGATGTGAAGAATGCTTTCTTACAAGGTGAGCTAGAAGATGAGGTATACATGCTTCCTCCTCCTGGTCTTGAGCATCTAGTAAAACCAGGAAATGTTTTGAGATTGAAGAAGGCAATATATGGGCTTAAGCAGTCTCCTAGAGCTTGGTACAGGAAGCTGAGTACAACTCTCAATGGGAGAGGATTCAGGAAGTATGAACTTGATCATACACTCTTCACTTTGGTTACTCCATCAGGGATCATTGTGATACTGGTATATGTGGATGATTTGATTATCACAGGGAGTGATAAGGCTGGGATTAAAGCCACTAAAGAGTTCCTCAAGTCTGTGTTTGATATCAAAGACTTGGGAGAGATGAAGTATTTCTTGGGGATTGAGATATGCAGATCCAAGGAGGGTTTTTTATGTGTCAAAGGAAGTAGACAATGGATATGCTGAAGGAGACTGATGTACTTGGAGGAAAGGTAGCCAAGAAACCTCTTGAAGAGGGGTATAAGGTCTTACGTGAGGGGGAGGTTGAAGAGAACCAGTTGTTTGAGGATGCTAAGCTGTATAGGAAGATGGTTGGCAAGCTGATCTACTTGACTATTACCAGGCCAGATATATGCTTTGTTGTGAATCAAGTGAGTCAACATATGCAGGCGCCATCACTGGAAGATGGTTGACAGGATACTGAGGTATCTGAGTGGGACTGTAAGACCCGATCCCGGCCGACTAGGCCGCGGTCGATGCCTCACGTCGCTCAGTCCATACCCGGACCGAACCTCTAAAAATTTTGCCCTTTATTTAAAATATCGCCCATTGGCGAGGGCTAACTCAGATCCTAGCTCAAGACTACCTTAGTCATTCCCTAGCTAGATCCTTTCAACTTATGCACAGCGGAATAGTATCTACTTAACCATTGGTCTATAACCAATATAATATTTGTCTGGTCGAATCACCTCGGCAAATGGTTAGTACACTCAACTACCAGCTAGCTCCAAGGTCAATCCCGAACCCAAATCAAGGCATACAAATTTGAGGTTCCATTCCCCTAACCATTCTATCTAGATCTATGCAACTTTGCTAGATCATACCTTTACCACATCCACGGAGCTTGTTAGCTCATCGGCCCAGCTACTCTAGCTGAATGAACTCATAAACCAGCTGATAGAGCTGTCACACTCGAACTGATCAAGGACCGAGCTATGGCCAGCTGCCATATACTGCGTCCAGCTCCTTTACACACACAAAACAACTCCCTTAGGTACTTAGTCATTCAGCCAACCATCCCCACAGACATAAGTAACCCTTGAGAAGTCTTCAAACAGCTAAGGACATGCTTCTGGCCCTTACCGGCTCATGCATTGTTCCACATCCTTTTTGCCTTATCAACTTATGATACCAAGTCCAGCTCATGTTCTAACAATGCCCATCAGATCCTGAGTCAATCAACCAACCACCCCACATGACTCAGAACTGATGAGTCTTCATACTTCCTAATAAGTCATGGAACCATGTCCCACTGAACCTGATTAGTGTTGCTCTTACCACCGGTGCATCCTTTGATCAATCAGATCAGACACCTTGATCCATCATCCAAGGATCAGGTCGTCCATCCTTGCCCATGATCAGGTCACACACGGCCTGCCTTACCAACACCAAGGTTGATAACCAGCAATTCCTTATGATCAATATCATAAGTGACAATATGTTCCAGCACACCAACATATGATCAGATATCCCAACACAAGGATCTGACCCCAATATGCCCTCAGGTGCAGTTTCGACCCCAAGCAAACCTACTCCAAAAATCAATTAAAATTAATGACAATTCATGATAAATCATAACTAAGAGAATGGTCCAATCAGATTTCCCAGAACCGGCCTCTATCCCATAGATCTCGGCCAAGATCAGCCAAACCGGCCCAAGGTACCATCTCTAAATCAATCCCTAAAAACTCATTAGGATTCATGATAATTCATGATAAATCTTAACTAAGAGAATGGTCAAGTCAGAATTCCAAGAACCGATCTCGATCCTATGGATCTCGACCTAGAACAGCCCCACCGGCCACCTTGACCATCTCGAAATCAATCAGATAAAAATCCCCAAATACCATGATAATTCACCACTAAGAGGATTCCAAAGTCAGATCGCCATAAATCCATCAGGAAGTAGGAGATCCGGACTTAACTGCCAAACCAAGGCCATGGAGGGTTCTTCTGAACCGGCCAAGCCATGGTTCAGTGCTACTATGTCTAAACATCAATCTCAATCATAAGAAGAAGAAATAATATGATCAATAATCATAAAACAGAGTAAGGTGTAACTGCAGGACCAGATCAGCCCATAGTGTACCAGACTATGTCCAATGGTCTGCAGTCCCCACCTGTTACCTCATCAGGGGCGTCCATGCTCCTCCTAGCACGCCTTCATCAAACCCTTATCACATACTCCCAGTATTGATAAGATCTAACCATGGTCCGTGCCCATCACTCCTTCCATGGAACTTCCATGAAACCAGTTTCTATACTGCATCCATCTTCAAGGCTGTTCATGCCTTTGAGAGTGGAGTCAAGCCTTCCCCCTTCTCTCCTAACAATTTGCGTGTGTTCCCAAGACACAGAGGAAGCCTTAGACATGATCATCCATGATCAATCACCATCCAAAGGTCGTGCATCACTTCCCTTTTGTTCCCCATGAAACTGCTTTCCACACCAATCTCCCTTTAAGGCTGCATTGGCCCTTGGGAATGGATTCCGGCCAACTCCCTCCTTTCCTCACCATTTGCGTGTGTTCACAGGCTCCAGATAAGGATTTGGGTGTTGTCAACAATGATCAAAACCGTTCAGAGGGTCGTTCTCAACTTCCCCCTTGATCTGCCCCAAAACTGTCTCTTTATGGCCTTCACACCACCATGGGTCTTGGATTGGAAATCCGACCAACTCTCTGTATTTTTCTCTGGATTCTTTGTGTTTCAGGGTGTAGATGGAAGCCCTGGCATGCCTGCAAAGGCACGGACTTGCCTTCCTTATATAAGAGAAGGGGTGGTTACTTCTTAACCATTGCATCCCTTCGGTATCATTTTTGGCCATTGATTTAATCAATGGTACAGATTGCACCCTTTCGCCTATGGCAGTTACCACACGCCCTGGAACTGCCAAACCACTCCTGGACATGTCCAAAACTATCCCACATGGACTGCCCATGCCCCTGGCTCAATCCCAAGAGCCCACCAGCCCATCGGCATACACGGGTCACCCACATGGCCCGGCCACTGTCCAGACCCGGCCCAACTGCCCAAGACCCGAACACTCAGTCCAGCTGAGTTGAGCTGATCTCCAGATGATACAGCTGAGTGAGCTAGACCATCCAGCTCAGGGAGCTGACCTACACTTCAGTGAGCTACACCGAGCTGCACTACACTTCACCTAGCTGGTCGAGCTTGCTTACTGCATCGCCCAGCTGTTATACACTGTGTCCAGCTTGCTTTCTTTATCTTCTTCAATCCTTCTAAGTCCTTTGGTCAATTTCCAGACCTAGACTTAGTTTTCCCATGATCCATTCTGATCACTCACTTCATCGAGCTTCACCTGGATCTCGTCCAGCTACCAGCTCGCTTGTCCAGCTCCTTTGAGCTTGCATCTGCCTTATTTTGGTTAGGTTCCAGCTTCCTGATTCCCTTAACCACGTTTTGGACCATGACACGCTCGTCCTTAGGTCATGTGCCTGACTGGTGCGTTTCCTTGCACCGCAGTCCGTCCGGACGATCCTATCCAGGATCGGGGACATGACAGGGACGGCTGGACAAGGAGTTTGGATGAGCTGTAATGGCAGTACAGAAATGGTTGGGTATTGTGATGCTGATTAGGAAGGAGATAGAGTGGACAGGAGATCAACTACTGGGTATTGTACATTCATTGGAGGGAACTTGGTTACTTGGAAGAGTAAGAAGCAGAAGGTTATCTCTTGTTCAAGTGCTGAAGCTGAGTATAGAGCCATGTTGAAGCTGACAAACGAGTTGGTGTGGATTAAGGGGATCTTGAAGCACCTAGAGATTGAGCAGAGCACTCCTATGACTATGCATTGTGACAATCAAGTAGCTATCCACATTGCCTCCAACTCAGTGTTTCATGAGAGAACAAAGCACATAGAGGTGGATTGTCATATGGTGAGGCAGATGATTATCTTAGGAGTGATTCTACCATGCTATACAAGAAGTGAAGATCAGCTTGCAGATGTGTTTACCAAGGCAGCGAGATTGAAGACAATGGAGTCCATACTATCCAGGCTTGGACTCATTGATCTTACTCCTAGGAGCTGAGCCCCTTAACCATGGAGTCTCCACTCTTTTTCCCTCATCAAAGTTTTATCCCAATGGGTTTTTTTTGGTGAGGTTTTTAATGACGGAGGTCTTCATGGTTTCAAAGCTTGACTTGTTCCACATGGTCAAGCTTGAGGGGGAGTGTTGAAATTATGACTTTTGAGTATTAAGATAGATATGATGAAAAGTATAAGAGAATGGATGGATTATAGAATGATTTAGACAATTATCATGATGAACGAGTGAAATAATGTATAAGGAGAGACTCCAATCCGTTAATCTTATTATGATGAAGAGTTTACAATATATAGAGGCTCAGATACAAGGGTTTTCAATCAGATGGATAAGATAAGCATGTGAAGTCAATAAAGGTAAAGAGCTCCTTTTGAACTTAGCCAATGCGGACGCTCACATGCTTTTGGCATCTAGGAATATGCTGACAGCCTGTTCCAGTCTGTCCTTATCCGCTCCTTAGCTTCCAACGGTCCTCAGCTCACTGTAAAGGTCTCAAGTAACTTCAGTCACAAATGCTTCTACTGTGGGTGAATGTTTTACCATTCTTGGTTGAGTAACTGTTCCGGATGTACGGCCACAGTGGTACGGCCTTGTACGGCCCCGGCCAAGTTCATACTCAAACTTCTTCATCTGATCTCAGCTCTTCATATCTTTACTCTCTAACCTCATGTAGCTCTTCACAACTCAACACTCCCCCTCAAGCTTAACTTAGTGACTTAGTTAAGCTTGGACAGCCATGAGACCTTCCTCATTAAAAACCTCACTAAGGAAAACCCAATGGGATAAAACCTTAATGAGGGAAAAAGAGTAAAAATCTCATGACTAAGGGGATCAGCTCCTAGGAGTAAGATCAATGAGTCCCAACCTGATGTGGATGGACTCCATTGTCTTGTGTCTCGCGGCTTTGGTAAATACATCAGCTAGTTGATCTTCACTCTTTGTGTAGCATGGCAGAATGACTCCAAGGACCATCATCTTGCTCACCTTATGACAGTCAACTTCAAAATGCTTGGTTCTTTCATGAAACACAGAGTTGGAGGCAATGTGAATTGCTGCTTGGTTATCACAATGCATGATCATTGGTGTAGACTGCTCCACGCTCAGATGCTTCAGTATCCCTTTAATCCACACCAGCTCATTTGTAAGCTTCAGCATTGCTCTATATTCAGCTTCAGCACTAGAGCAGGACACCACCTTCTGCTTCTTGCTTTTCCAAGTGACTAGATTGCCTCCAATGAAGGTGCAGTAACCTGTTGTTGATCTTCTGTCTGCTCTATCACCAGCCCAATCAGCATCACAGTATCCAACTACTTCAGTACTCTTGTTGCAGCCTAACCAAACTCCTTGACCCGGAGCTCCATTCAGGTACATCAGAATTCTCTCAACCATGCGCCAATGATGTTCCCTTGGTGTTTGCATGTGCTGGCTCACCTGATTCACAGCAAAGCATATATCAGGCCGTGTGATAGTCAAGTAGATTAGCTTACCCACTAGCTTCCTATAAGGCTTTGGATCCGGGAGTGGTTTGCTATCCTCAAGCTCCCCCTCACGTGGAACTTTATACCCATCCTCCATGGGAATCTAGGCTGTCTTTCCTCCAAGAACACCTGCATCTTTCAACAGATCAAGTGCATATTTCCTTTGAGACATGAATAAACCTTCCTTGGATCTACATATCTCAATCCCAAGGAAGTATTTCATTTCTCCTAAGTCTTTAATTTCAAAAACTGATTTCAGAAACTCTTTGGTTTCTTGTATCCCATTCTTATCACTACCTGTTATAATGATATCATCAACATACACAAGGATAGCTATGATACCTGATGGGCTTGAGAGAGTAAACAAGGTGTGGTCTAGTTCAGATTTGATAAACCCACGCCCGTTCAGTGTAGTACTAAGCTTGTTGTACCAAGCCCTTGGTGATTGCTTCAACCCATAGATAGCCTTCTTCAACCTCAAGACATTCCCTGGCTTCACAAGGTTCTCAAGACCCGGAGGAGGATGCATGTAGACTTCATCTTCAAGTTCTCCTTGTAGGAATGCATTCTTCACATCCATTTGCCAAAGATCCCACTCTAGATTCACAGCTAAGGATAATACTATCCTGATTGTGTGTAGCTTAGCAACTGGAGCAAAGGTATCAATGTAGTCCTCTCCATATGTTTGAGTTAACCCTCTTGCCACCAACCTCGTTTTGCGTCTATCAATGGTTCCATCAGCCTTATACTTAATTGTGAAGATCCACCTACTATACACTGCCTTTTTCCCTTTAGGTAGCTCACTCTCATACCATGTATCATTCTTGATAATAGCCCCAGCCTCATCTCCTACTGATTCCCTCCATTCTTCATGTTGCATAGCTTCTTCATAAGACCTTGGCACTTGGCTTCCATCGAGACTAACCATAAATGTGCAGTGATCACTTGGAAAGTGAGCAAACGAGCATACTGCTTGTGATGGATGAGCAACCGCTTGTGCATTATAACAAGAAAATGAACACACAGCTTGAGAAGGATGCTCCACAGCCTGGGCATTTAGTACACTCTCGTGTTTACCCAGTTGGAAGCATCTCTCTTCAGCCGTGTGCTTCTCCTTAATGGTACCTCAGCTGGTGTTTTCTCTGGTTCTTCTACTTCAGTTGCTTCCACTTCTCCTTGTTCTGGTAACTCATTAAGCTCCTCATTACTCGGTTCAGCTCCACCTTGATCAGGATGATCCGCAAAATCTTGATTCTCATCCGGCTCAGTTCCATTCCCTCCCTCATGATCAAGGTGAGATGGTTCTTCAGCTTCTTGTCCTTCAGATGACTGATCCTCTTTCGACTCCTGGGACATTCCAATTCCAAGACCTTCTAGTATCTGTCTCAAGCTTGTAGCTCTATCCGAAGGTTGTGAAAGATCCTCCAGCTCTTTCCAATCTTTATCTTCATAGTAGCTTTTCTCTTCAAAGAACTTGACATCTCTAGATACAAGGACTCTCCTTGTCTCGGGAACAAAGCACTTGTATCCATTCTGTGTAGTTGAGTATCCTATCATCATAGCTTTGATACTCTTTGCTTCCAGCTTGTTTCTCATCTCTCCCGGGACAAGAACATAGCTTACACACCCAAACACTCTTAGGTGATCTAGGACTGGCTTGCTGTTGTTGAGAACTTCATAAGGGGCTTTATCTTCCAGGATCTTGGTTGGTATCCTATTGATTAGGTAGCAAGCCGTGATCACAGCATCACTCCAGAATCTCTTTGGCACTCTCATCTGAAACATCATTGATCTAGCCACTTCCATAAGATGTTTGTTCTTCCTCTCAGCCACTCCATTTTGTTGAGGAGTGTAAGGACAACTCGTTTGATGAAGTATCCCATGTTGAGCTAGATGGTTTCTGAATGCATGGCCAGTATACTCTCCACCATTATCAGACCTGAAAATCTTAATCTTGGCATTATACTGGTTAGAAACATATGATTGAAAGTTTCTAAATGCATCAAGAACCCTATCCTTTGTTTTAATTAGTGTTATCCAGGTGTATTTGGATTTTTCATCTATGAATGTGACAAAGTACTTGTAATTGTCTCTAGATTAGCATGGAGCAGTCCACACATCAGAATGAACAAGATCAAAGCATTTATCATAGATAGTAGTAGATCTCTTGAACACAGTCTTACAATGTTTTCCCAAAATACAAGCTTCACAATCATTATTTTTAAACATGACACCTGGTAACATTAAGCTTAAAGCTCTAACATGTGGATGACCTAATCTAGCATGCCATAATGCATCATTATTCAAGACAGAAGTAGAGCTAAACGAGCATATAAAAGAAGTAGGAGCACTATCTTCAAGCATATAAAGATCTCCTTTGGTTATTCCCTTCCCAATCAACTTACTGCTCTCAATATCCTGAAACTTCACATCATTAGGACTGAATATAACATTGCAATGTAAATCAGTAGTGCATTTCTTAACAGATAATAGGTTCGATGTGAATTCAGGCATGTAGAATGCTTTAGATTCCTTGTTAAACAGATTCAGGTTACCAATTCCCTTTATAGCTACTCTATCACCATTTGCAATCATAACATGTCCAAGAGCAGGTTCTATATCTTTAATAAGATTAGTGTCACTGATCATGTGATGAGATGCACCTGAATCTACTATCAAAGGTTTGATTTGATTATGAACCGCAAGTGTACTAGGTGATTCAGTCTTAGCTAGCAATTGCCGAATGAGTGATGATGGCTTCAAATGCAACTGATCAGGTACAGTAGATGATCTATATGATTCAGGTTCAGTATGCATTTGATCACTTTCTAATGGTAACCTATATGCAGCAAGAGAGTATCCAAAGGTGTTACCAAAGGAGTTACCATTGTCCTTGAGAGCCTTGATGAGCGCATCAATGTCTGATCTACGGATGGCCTCATGCTTTGTGCTCCTCACGGATGTGGTTTGAGTTGCCAAAGCTTTCCCATCACCTTCTCCCACACGCATAGCTGATCCAGATGCCCCGGCTTCACTTGCTTCCATTGAGAGATGCGCTCTGGCTTCACGATCCTTCATGAACTTAGGAGGCTTAAGGTGGGGATGGAGTATCCAGCACTGACTCCTCTTGTGCCCTGGCTTCTTGCAGTTGTCACAGTTGCCTCCAAACCTCCTCTCCTCTCCATACTTCTTCTCTTCTGGCTTATACATTGCCTTGTTGGCTTGCGCTGCCTCAGCTTGATTGGCTAGTGACAAGCTTCCTTTCCCTCCGAATAACCCAAGAGACCCTTCCTCCTTTTGTATCTGAGCACACACTTTCTCAAGTGTTGGTAGCTTTGAGGCCCTCAGCATGTGCTTGATCAGATCATTAAAGGCCGGGTTAAGAGTAAAGAGTAATCCGAACACTTGATCTTGTTCCCTCCTCTCCATCAGAGTATCCTGATCAGTAGTGTTCGGCCTAAGCATTTCCAGTTCAGACCACAAGGCCCTGAACCTCCCCAAGTGTTTTGTGAACTCCACATCTTCTTGCATCAGTGTGTTGATCGATCTCTTCAACTCAAACACGCGGCTCAGATTTGTGGTGTTGCCGTAGACCTTCTGGAGTGTCTCCCACAGGTCCTTTGGTGTCTCACAGTAGCTGTAGGCTTCCAAGATTGAAGTGTCAAGAGATCCGTGAAGAGCTGATAGCACCAACAGATCATCTTGCGCCCACTTCTCTTGATCCGCCACCACAAGCTCCTGACCACCTTCTCCATCTTTAGCAACTGGTTTGGGAGTTCCATCAGTGATGTGACCCCACAGACCCTTGCTCCCAACGGCTGTCTTCACCAGCCTTGAACACAGGAGGTAGTTCCCTCCCCCTTTCAACGTGACCGGAACAGACATCTTCTTGTTGCTGCTCGCTTCCATCTTGTCTTTCTTGAATCAACTCGCAAACTAGATGTATAGATCTCGAACTGAAGCTGAAGAACACACGAAAAAGACTCTCCAAGAACTAGTAACCTGGCTCTGATACCATATGACTTTTGAGTATTAAGATAGATATGATGAAAAGTATAAGAGAATGGATGGATTATAGAATGATTTAGACAAGTATCATGATGAACGAGTGAAATAATGTATAAGGAGAGACTTCAATCCGTTAATCTTATTATGATGAAGAGTTTACAATATATAGAGGCTCAGATACAAGGGTTTTCAATCAGATGGATAAGATAAGCATGTGAAGTCAATAAAGGTAAAGAGCTCCTTTTGAACTTAGCCAATGCGGACGCTCACATGCTTTTGGCATCTAGGAATATGCTGACAGCCTGTTCCAGTCTGTCCCTATCTGCTCCTTAGCTTCCAACGGTCCTCAGCTCACGGTAAAGGTCTCAAGTAACTTCAGTCTCAAATGCTTCTACTGTGGGTGAATGTTTTACCATTCTTGGTTGAGTAACTGTTCCGGATGTACGGCCACAATGGTATGGCCTTGTACGGCCCCGGCCAAGTTCATACTCAAACTTCTTCATCTGATCTCAGCCCTTCATATATTTACTCTCTAACCTCATGTAGCTCTTCACAACTCAACAGAAATGAGGTAATAAAGAGTGAATACATTGATAGAGAAAGAGGATTGAGACATACAGTAACTTTGGAGTTTTACCAAAGTAACTTTGTTTTACTGTGGTAACTAAGTAAAAGCTTGGAAAGTTACCTTGCTTCACCTTGGAGAGTTAGCCACGACCAAGGAGCTTCTGGATAAGGAAGGAGCAGTCTGGATAAGGTTTCCTCACAGCTAGAGAGACTGGAGACAGGCTGTAAAGTAGACAACATCTAGTAAAAGATGCCAAAGGGATCAAGCATGTGAAGACTCCCATTGGCTGCTTTTGGATGGCTCTCTTTGACTACACATGCTCTGAATCTCAACCTTATCAGATACATTTCGAAAATGGATTGTCTCACTCATATAAATATGTTGTAAACCTCATCTTTAATAATTAATGGAGTTTTGAGTATTCTCTCTATTCTCTCTATACTTATTCTCTCAATCTCTTTAATCTTATACAAAACAATCTGATTGTTCTTAAACACACTCTAATACACAAAAGTGTATACTCACAAAGTGATTCATCCTGGTTTGATTGGAACGACGAAGAAGCTGTGCTATTCCCAAACTGGGAAACTGGAATCACCTGATTTGAAAGTGTGATAACTTCTTCTTGCCAACTCCCTGAGATTTATTCAACTTCCTGGTCATTCTCCACCACTTTATGTATCCAAATCAAGCTTCTCACAAAGTGATTCATCCTGGTTTGATTGGAACAACGATGAAGCTGTGCTATTCCCAAACTGGGAAACTCGAATCACCTGATTTGAAAGTGGGATAACTTCTTCATCCCAAGTCCTATGAGATTTATTAAACTTCCTGGTGATTCTACACCACTTTATGTATCCAAATCAAGCTTCTCACAAAAGTATTCATCCTGGTTTGATTGCAACGACGATGAAGCTGTGCTATTCCCAAACTGGAAAACTGGAATCACCTGATTTGAAAGTGGGATAACTTCTTCATCCCAACTCCTATGAGATTTATTCAACTTCCTGGTGATTCTCCACCACTTTATGTATCCAAATCAAGCTTCTTACAAAGAGATTCATCCTGGTTTGATTCGAACGACGAAGAAGCTGTTCTATTCCCAAACTGGGAAACTGGAATCACCTGATTTGAAAGTGGGATAACTTCTTCATCCCAACTCCTCTGAGATTTATTCAACTTCCTGGTGATTCTCCACCACTTTATGTATTCAAATCAAGATTCTTACAAAGAGATTCATCCTGGTTTGATTGGAACGACGAAGAAGCTGTTATATTCTCAAATTGGGAAACTAGAATCACCTGATTTGAAAGTGGAATAACTTCTTCTTGCCAACTCCTATGAGTTTTATTCAACTTCCTGGTGATTCTCCACCACTTTATGTATCCAAATCAAGCTTCTCACAAAGTGATTCATCCTGGTTTGATTGGAACGACGATGAAGCTGTGCTATTCCCAAACTGAGAAACTGGAATCACCTGATTTGAAAGTGGGATAACTTCTTCATCCCAACTCCTCTGAGATTTATTCAACTTCCTGGTGATTCTCCACCACTTTATGTATCCAAATCAAGCTTCTCACAAACTGATTCATCCTGGTTTGATTGGAACGACGAAGAAGCTATTCTATTCCCAAATTGGAAAACTGGAATCACCTGATTTGAAAGTGGGATAACTTCCTTTTGCAGGTCCTATGATATTTATTCAACATCCTGGTTATTCTCCACCACTTTATGTATCCAAATAAAGCTTCTCACAAAGTGATTCATCCTGGTTTGATTGGAACGACGAAGAAGCGGTTCTATTCCCAAACTGGGAAACTGGAATCACCTGATTTGAAAGTGGGATAACTTCTTCTTGCCAACTCCTATGAGATTTATGCAACTTCCTGGTGATTCACCACCACTTTATGTATCCAAATCCAGCTTCTAACAAAGTGATTCATTCTGGTTTGATTGGAACTACGATGCAGCTGTGTTATTCCCAAACTGGGAAACTGGAATCACCTGATTTGAAAGTGGGATAACTTCTTGTTGCCAACTCCTATGAGATTTATTAAACTTCATGGTGATTCTCCACCATTTTATGTATCCAAATCAAGCTTCTCACAAACTGATTCATCCTGGTTTGATTGGAACGACGATGAAGCTGTGCTATTCCCAAACTGGGAAACTGAAATCACCTGATTTGAAAGTGGGATAACTTCTTCTTGCCAACTCCTATGAGATTTATTCAACTTCCTGGTGATTCTCCACCACATTATGTATCCAAATCAAGCTTCTCACAAAGTGATTGATCCTGGTTTGATTGGAACGACGATGAAGTTGTGCTATTCCCAAACTTGGAAACTGGAATCACCTGATTTGAAACCGGGATAACTTCTTCATGCCAACTCCTATGAGATTTATTCAGCTTCCTGGTTATTCTCCACCACTTTATGTATCCAAATCAAGCTTCTCACAAAGTGATTCATCCTGGTTTGATTGGAACGACGATGAAGCTGTTCTATTTCCAAACTGGGAAACTGGAATCACCTGAATTGAAAGTGGGATAACTTCTTCATCCCAACTCCTATGAGACACAAGGGTTTCCAAGACTTGAAATGGGCACTATTGGAGCATGTGGAGTCAAAGGTTGCTTTAGGAACGGACGGATGAGAGGACTCGTATGCTTTCTCTCTTTACACCCTGTCACAGCCTGGCATGCTCTTCCCTTATCCTCTCAACGTTCTGATCCTTCTCCTCTTGAGTAATTCTTCCGTGTTTACCATTTCACTTGGGCAGTGCACGGTAAGTTTTGGTCGAGGCTTGGATGGTACGGACTGTACGGCTTGTACGGCCTTGTACGGACGTCCGTACCATGCTCTCCCTAAACTCCCCTAAGCCTCATCTCCTCATCTCCTCATCTCCTTAACTCATCTTCTCTTCACACTCATATGCTCAGCTCAACTCAACACTCCCCCTTAAGCTTAGCTTTGTGAAAGCCTAAGCTTGGAAAGCCATGAGATCTTCCTCATTAAAAACCGTACCAAAGAAAACCCAATGGGATAAAACTTTGATGAGGGAAAAAGAGTAAAGATCTCATAGCTAAGGGGATTAGCTCCTTCTCTTCCCAAGATCTATGAGTCCCAATCTGATGTGAATGGACTACATAGTCTTTTGCCTTGCAGCCTTGGTGAACACATTCGCTAACTGATCTTCACTTCTTGTATAGCACGGCAAGATCACTCCTAGCACAATCATCTGTCTCACCTTGTGGCAATCAACTTCAATGTGCTTGGTCCTCTCATGGAACACCGAGTTCGATGCAATGTGAATGGCAGCTTGATTGTCACAATGCATTGTCATTGGAGTTGCTTGATCAATCTCCAAGTGCTTCAAGATGCCTTTGATCCACACCAACTCGTTGGTGAGCTTCAGCATGGCTCTATACTCGGCTTCTGCACTTGGACATGACACTACCTTCTGCTTCTTGCTCTTCCAAGTCACCAAGTTGCCTCCAATGAATGTGCAATAACCGGTTGTTGATCTTCTGTCAGCTCTATCTCCTGCCCAATCAGCATCACAATAGCCCACCATTTCAGTGCTTCCATTGCACCCCATCCATACTCCTTGATCCGGCGAGCCATTTAGATACATCAGCAGCCTCTCCACCATATGCCAATGATGTTCCTTGGGAAGCTGCATATGTTGACTCACTTGATTCACAGCAAAGCATATGTCAGATCTTGTGATGGTAAGGTAAATCAATTTGCCAACAAGTTTTCTATAGAGTTTAGGATCATGAAATGGCTTGCTGTCTTCAATCTCCCCCTCTCTTGGTACTTTGTAGCCATCCTTGCTGTCTTGCCTCTATAAGCACCTGCACCTTTCAAAAGATCAAGTGTATATTTCCTTTGGGACATGAATAAACCTTCCTTGGATCTACAAATCTCAATTCCAAGAAAGTATTTCATTTCTCCCAAGTCTTTGATTTCAAACATAGACTTGAGAAACTCCTTGGTTGCTTTGATACCTTCCTTATCACTCCCTGTGATAATGATATCATCCACATACACAAGGAGAGCAACCATACCTGAGGGTGTAGTGAGGGTGAAGAGCGTATGATCCAATTCTGACTTCTTAAAGCCACGGCTGTGACAGCCCCGATCTGGTCTAAGTATAAGTTGACTCGACCAGCCGTGCAACAATCAAACAAGAACATGCACAGCCGATCACTCGTAACTAAACCAAACCGAGAAGCCACAATGTGTACATAAACGACTAACCCGAAGTTCCTGAAATAAATCCAGGTACCTTAGGCCAACCGCCTAAGTACACATATCCTATTAGGTACAACCCGAGGCTTTACAACCTTAAGAGTAATACCCAATAGTTGGTTCGTCCGGACAAGGACTAATATCATTTGGAACCCGTACTTTAAAAACATTTTTTATACACTATTTACTTATTCATTTAAAATAATCTTACAAAATCTTATAGATTAACCTCGAGGTTTTCGGTCAACAAACCTTTTACATAAAGTATATCAAAACGAGTGCAAGGATAATAAAACTACCGCTGGCTAATGCTGTTCCTTCCCGTCCTAGAGTAAAGGTCTCCCACCTACTGGTTACCTGCATATCAAATGAGTCATGAGTAACTAGTTTACTCAGTGAGTCTAATCCCACACCCAAACAAATATCAATAGTATCCCGAGCAAGCGACACCATTTGAATGCAGTGGAATTATATTCCATAATTAATATAATTATAAGGCCTCTCAATCCATCCATGTGAATCTATCTTAAACATCACCTCCACGATACCCGCCAATCACTCATACTCTTAATATATATATATGCTAAACCCGGAAAACCACCAAGGCTAACCGAGCCTAACGGGGAATAAATATAACCATTATCTCCATCAGATATTCGAAGATTAGTACTTATAGATTAGTACTTGAGAACAAGTACTAAGGCTCGGGATAACCTCAAAGAATTATTCTTATTAATTCTTAAGTATTTAAACTAGATAAATACTTCATATATAAATATAGATCAAGGGATAATACTTAATCAATCAACCATAATTACTCCTTAATTAATCCATGATTAATCCTTAATTAATCAATGATTATCCCTTAATTAATTCATGATTAATTCTTAATTAATCAACCATATTCTTAATTAATCAACCATATTCAATATGCAATCATGCATACTCATTCATAATTCATTCATCATCTATCTAGACTCACCTTTAAATCCATGAGATTGGCTAAGGAAGACTAGACTCGAGCTCAAGCTAATCACACTTCACTTCTGGATCACTCTCGGTTCAGAACCATCACAAGGATCCGGCTGATCCGAATACTCTCCTTGGCCATCTGAATTCAAAACATAACAGTTGGAACATAAGGTTTACTAGTCTGGTTCAAGAAGAAACTCAACTCAGTTCATAACATTTCAGTTCAGTTCTCTCATATCAGTTCGGTTCAAGACAGATTAATACCATGTTCAGCTTGGTTCAAGCTTTAACAATTTAACTCGGTTCATATCAGCTTAGTTCATGCTCAGCTAACTCCGGTTATAATCAGTTCCCAACAGCTTAACTCGGTTATACTCAGACGACATCAGTTCAAGACAATTTCAGACCATAGACAGCTCGGCTCAGATCAGATCAGAACATACTCAGCTCAATTCAGTTCTAAACAAGATCAAATCAGTTCGGTTAATTCCCATAATTCTTATCAGTTCGTCTACTGGTTCTATGAGACTGATTAAATCATAAACCAACCAAGACTGAAGAGAACAAGACCTTGGACAACTGATCCTGACAGGTTAACCAACATACAGCAATTGGTTCTCATCAAAACATGGTTGAATCAAGAAGCTGAAGCTTACCGGTTTTACTCAACTAATTAAACTTGACTGGTTGTCTCTCTTCAAGCTAACCACGAATTAAACTGATCAAGACCACAAGAATCCATGGTTGGATTTATTCAGAATTTATCTCCAGTGTAGGCAAACTAACAAAACTTCTCACAGAAACTGATCCACAACCATCTTACCGATTCAAAACAAAGGCTGAAGAACATGGGTGATTCTACACTCTTGGACACCAAACCTTCAGCTCTTAACTACACCAAAACACACTGGATAAAGTCACAGGATGGTGAGAAAGGTTTGTCCATGCTCAATTCTTTTCTCTGAATTTTTTTCTAAAATTTTCAAATAGTTTTTCTCACAAATTTTTCTCTCTTCTTTCTCTCTTTCTCTCTGAATTTTTCTCTGGTTTTTCTTGCAGGTTATGAACGTCCAGAGGAGAGAAGATGGTGTTTTATAACATAAGAAGTTGCTTCAGGTGAGGGTTTCACTCAGCACAAAGCAAGGCTGAGAAAGGACATGTGGAGAGCAGCTTCAGCACTTCCAACAGCAAGCTGCTGTCCTTTCCCTCCCAAGAAGAAAGCTGCAAGCAGCTGGTGACAATCATGTGACTGAATTAATGAGCAAGCAGGCAAGCAAGTAGGTGCAGGTCATGTGACCTAATTACTGAGGAAGCAAGTAGGCTTGAAGGTGAAAAGCATGTGACTGTTCAGAAATAATTTTAAGAGTCTTGTCGATATTTTTGGACTGTTTCGACTAAATATTTTTCATCATTCGAATCTCGTCCTGCTCTGAATAAACTCGTCCAGCATGAATAAAAATCGATAATAATAATTAACACTCGACCAGAGCCATCAAGAGATGGTTTTTCGATCAAAAGACAGCCCCGTCGAGATTAATACACCGTGTTGATTTTTATTTAAATTCTTATCGATCAATCTTCAAACTTATCTTAAAGAATTTTCTCGACCAAAATTATATCTGCTCGTGAGGGTTATTACATTCTTCCCCCCTCAAAAGAATTCGTCCCCGAATTCTAAAAACGTAACTGTACACTCTTTATTGAACAGTCTCTGAAAGGAGTTCTGGATATTAGCTCTTACTTTATCTTAATCTTCCCATATCAAAACAACTCATGGTCGATCCCTTGATTCCCCCAACCGATCCTTTCTTTTTTGAGCAGCCTCTTTCAAGATAACCAAATTCTTTACTCTGCACAACTCTTGTCAACTGCGGTCTGCATACTTTTTCTAACAATCTTGTATCTGTAGACTATCACTTCTCAACCTTTTCTATCTGACTTTCCCCCATAACAGCAACATGAAATTTGGAACGTGAGGTGATGTGCCATACGTGAATGTAACATCTCCAGTCTGGTCAATGTTAACTTGATTAACCGTGCAACAATCAAACAAGAAAATGCACGATCAATCACGCCAACATGATTCAGACCAGGGGTGCTACTCTCAAATAAACACACTAACCCATTCCAAGAATGATTTCACTTACAGTATTCTTTACACTTCTGATCTATCTGAAATGCTCCTCATAATCTTCTAACTACTACTAGAACTCGACAAGAACCACTTGGTGAAATCCCTAGGCTATTGCAGTGAATTCATGTTCAACAAGAATACAGAACATGTTACTTTTTTAGATGTCGACCATCCTTTCAATGCCTTAAACACATCTTCATCTTCCCTGATTATCAGACTGTCTTCTACTCTGCTCCTTTTCATCTTCTACTTTTTAAACGATCAAGTTACTAGAGTACACTTCTTCAACTTTTCCCAAAAGTTCTTCAACACGCCAGACTGATTTGAGTGATACTCGAACACTTAGTAGTATACTATTGCAGGCCAACGGTAACTGGTCTTCTCTCAAATACTTCCTTCCTCAACAACATCCTAATTGAGCTCGATAACTAGATAGCCAATCTCACTCTAGATAGAAACAAACCGCTCTAATGGAAGTACTAAAGAATGGGGATGGGATACGAAGGCATACCATAACTCTAAATGGCAGCCAGTACTTCCACGAATTTTTCTCTGGGTTTTCTTGCAGGTTATGAACGCCCAGAGGAGAGAAGATGGTGTTTTATAACATAAGAAGTTGCTTCAGGTGAGGGTTTCACTCAGCACAAAGCAAGGCTTAGAAAGGACATGTGGAGAGCAGCTTCAGCACTTCCAACAGCAAGCTGTTGTCCTTTCCCTCCCAAGAAGAAAGCTGCAAGCAGCTGGTGACAATCATGTGACTGAATTAATGAGCAAGCAGGCAAGCAAGTAGGTGCAGGTCATGTGACCTAATTACTGAGGAAGCAAGTAAGCTTGAAGGTGAAAAGCATGTGACTGTTCAGAAATAATTTTAAGAGTCTTGTCGATATTTTTCGGACTGTTTTGACTAAATATTTTTCATCATTCGAATCTCGTCTTGCTCTGAATAAACTCGCCCAGCATGAATAAAAATTGACAATAATAATTAACACTCGACCAGAGCCATCAAGAGATGGTTTTTCGATCAAAAGACTGATCTTAAAGAATTTTATTTACAGTGTCGATTTTTATTTAAATTCTGATCGATCAATCTTCAAACTGATCTTAAAGAATTTTCTCGACCAAAATTATATCTGCTCGTGAGGGTTATTAGAACGGCCATTCAGAGTTGTGCTCAACTTGTTGTAGCAAGCTCTTGGTGATTGCTTCAAGCCATAGATCGCCTTCTTTAACCTCAGTACATTCCCTTCCTTCACTAGATGTTCTAGACCAGGTGGAGGATACATGTAGACTTCATCCTCAAGCTCTCCTTGTAATAATGCATTCTTCACATCCATTTGCCACAATCCCCATCCAAGATTAACAGCCAAGCTTAGAACTATCCTAATGGTGTGTAGCTTGGCTACCGGGGCAAATGTCATGTCCCCGATCCTGGATAGGATCGTCCGGACGGACTGCGGTGCAAAGAAACGCACCAGTCAGGCACATGACCTAAGGACGAGCGTGTCATGGTCCAAAACGTGGTTAAGGGAATCAGGAAGCTGGAACCTAACCAAAATAAGGCAGATGCAAGCTCAAAGGAGCTGGACAAGCGAGCTGGTAGCTGGACGAGATCCAGGTGAAGCTCGATGAAGTGAGTGATCAGAATGGATCATGGGAAAACTAAGTCTAGGTCTGGAAATTGACTAAAGGACTTAGAAGGATTGAAGAAGATAAAGAAAGCAAGCTGGACACAGTGTATAACAGCTGGGCGATGCAGTAAGCAAGCTCGACCAGCTAGGTGAAGTGTAGTGCAGCTCGGTGTAGCTCACTGAAGTGTAGGTCAGCTCCCTGAGCTGGATGGTCTAGCTCACTCAGCTGTATCAGCTGGGGATCAGCTCAACTCAGCTGGACTGAGTCTTCAGGTCTTGGGCAGTTGGGCCGGGTCTGGACAGTGGTCGGGCCATGTGGATGACCCGTGTAGGCCGATGGGCTGGTGGGCTCTTGGGATTGAGCCAGGGGCATGGGCAGTCCGTGTGGGATAGTTTTGGACATGTCCAGGAGTGGTTTGGCAGTTCCAGGGCGTGTGGTAACTGCCATAGGCGAAAGGGTGCAATCTGTACCATTGATTAAATCAATGGCCGAAAATGATACCGAAGGGATGCAATGGTTAAGAAGTAACCACCCCTTCTCTTATATAAGGAAGGCAAGTCCGTGCCTTTGCAGGCACGCCAGGGCTTCCTCCTACACCCTGAAACACAAAGAAACACAGAGAAAAGACAGAAAGTTGGTCGGATTCCCAATCCAAGACCCATGGTGGTGTGGAGGCCATAAAGAGGCAGTTTTGGGAGAGATCAAGGGGGAAAGTTATGAACGACTTTCTGGTGGCTTTTGATCCGTGATGTTATCACCCAATGCATCCTCCAGGGCCTGAGAACACACGCAAATTGTGAGGAGAGAAGGTAGATGACCGGAATTCATTCCTAAAGGCCAAGACAGCCTTAAGGGCAGATGTGTGTAGAAAGGCAGTTTCATGGAAGTGCAAGGGGAGTTATGAACGACCTTGTGGTAGGTTTTCACCACTGATGAACACGTCCTAGGCTTCCTCTGCATCTTGGGAACACACGCAAACACCCAGGAGAGAAGGGAGAAGGCCGGACTTCACTCACAATGGCATGAATAGCCTTGAAGGTGGATGCAGTGTAGAAACTGGTTTCATGGAAGTTCCATGGAAGGAGTGATGGTCACGAACCATGGTTAGATCTTATCAATACTGGAAGTATGTGAAAAGGGTTTGATGAAGGCGTGCTAGGAAGAGCATGGACGCCCCTGATGAGGTAACAGGTGGGGACTGCAGACCATTGGGCCTAGTCTGGTACACTATGGGCTGATCTGGTCCTGCAGTTACACCTTACTCTGTTTTATGATTATTAATCATATTATTCCTTGTTCTTATGATTGAGATTGATGATTAGACATAGTAGCACTGAACCATGGCTTGGCCGGTTCAGAAGAACCCTCCATGGCCTTGGTTTGGCAGCTAAGTCCGGATCTCCTACTTTCTGATGGATTTATGGCGATCTGACTTTGGAATCCTCTTAGTGGTGAATTATCATGAATTATCATGGTATTTGGGGATTTTTATCTGATTGATTTCGAGATGGTCAAGGTGGCCGGTGGGGCTGTTCTAGGTCGAGATCCATAGGATCGAGATCGGTTCTTGGAATTCTGACTTGACCATTCTCTTAGTTAAGATTTATCATGAATTATCATGAATCCTAATGAGTTTTTAGGGATTGATTTAGAGATGGTCCCTTGGGCCGGTTTGGCTGGTCTTGGCCGAGATCTATGGGATGGAGGCAGGTTCTGGGAAATCTGATTGGACCATCCTCTTAGTTATGATTTATCATGAATTGTCATGAATTTTAATTGATTTTTGGAGCAGGTTTGCTTGTGGTCGAAATTGCACCTGAGGGCATATTGGGGTCAGATCCTTGTGTTAGGATATCTGATCATATGTTTGTGTGCTGGAACATATTGTCACTTATGATATTGATCATAAGGAATTGCTGGTTATCAACCTTGGTGTTGGTAAGGCAGGCCGTGTGTGATCTGATCATGGGCAAGGATGGACGACCTGATCCTTGGTTGATGGATCAAGGTGTCTGATCTGATTGATCAAAGGATGCACTGGTGGTAAGAGCAACACTAATCAGGTTCAGTGGGACATGGTTCCATGACTGATTAGGAAGTATGAAGACTCACCAGTTCTGAGTCAAGTGGGGTGGTTGGTTGATTGACTCAGGATCTGATGGGCATTGTTAGAACATGAGCTGGACTTGGTATCATAAGTTGATAAGGCAAAAAGGATGTGGGACAATGCATGAGCCGGTAAGGGCCAGAAGCATGTCCTTAGCTGTTTGAAGACTTCTCAAGGGTTACTTATGTTTGTGGGGATGGTTGGCTGAATGACTAAGTACCTAAGGGAGTTGTTTTGTGTGTGTAAAGGAGCTGGACGCAGTATATGGCAGCTGGCCATAGCTCGGTCCTAGCTCAGTTCGAGTGTGACAGCTCGATCAGCTGGTTTATGAGTTCATTCAGCTAGAGTAGCTGGGCCGATGAGCTAACAAGCTCCGTGGATGTGGCAAAGGTATGATCTAGCAATGTTGCATAGATCTAGATAGAATGGTTAGGGGAATGGAACCTCAGATTTGTATGCCTTCATTTGGGTTCGGGATTGACCTTGGAGCTAGCTGGTAGTTGAGTGTACTAACCATTAGTCGAGGTGATTCGACCAGACAAGTATTATATTGGTTATAGACCAATGGTTAAGTAGATACTATTCCGCTGTGCATAAGTTGAAAGGATCTAGCTAGGGAATGACTAAGGTAGTCTTGAGCTAGGATCTGAGTTAGCTCTCGCCAATGGGCGATATTTTAAATAAAGGGCAAAATTTTTAGAGGTTCGGTCCGGGTATGGACTGAGCGACGTGAGTCATCGACCGCGGCCTAGTCGGCCGGGATCGGGTCTTACAGCAAATGGCTCAATATAATCCTCCCCATATGTCTGAGTGAACCCTCTTGCTACTAGTCTAGTCTTCTTCCTCTCAATCTGCCCATCAGCCTTGTATTTGATTGTGAAGATCCATCTACTAGACACTGCCTTCTTCCCTTTTGGTAGTTCACTCTCATACCATGTATCATTCTTTATCATTGCTCCTGCCTCAGCTCCTACTGATTCCTTCCATTCCTTATCCTCCATTGCCTCTTCATAGCTTCTTGGAATGTGATTCTCATCCAAGTTTACCATGAAAGCGCAATGTGCTTCTGGATATTGAGCAAAGGAGCACACGACTTAAGAAGGATGCTCCACAGCTTGGGCATTGTAGTACACTCTCGTGTTTACCCAGCTAGAAGGATCCTTCCTTATCCTTGTACTCCTCCTCAGTGGCTGCACAACCGGTTCTTCTTCCTGTTGTTCTTCTACCACTTCATCTTGAGAAGGTGTTTGTATCACACCATGATCATGCCCATGACCATCAGAGCCTATGCTCTCTTCTCCTTCATCTTCTACTCCTCCTTCATCTTGGTTAGCCTCTTGCATAGGCTCCTCTCCTCCCTCATGATCAAGGTGGGATGGTGAACCAACTTCAGGGGGTGTAGTTGCGTGATCTCTCGGATCCTGAGATGTACTGATTCCAAGACCTTCAAGGATAATCCGCAAGGTTGTAGCCTTGTCTGATGTTAAGTCCTTCAGATCTTCTTGATTCTTTTCTTCATAGTATCCTCTATCTTCCAAGAACTTCACATCTCTAGATACAAGTACTCTCCTTGCTATAGGATCATAGCATTTGTATCCTTTCTGTGTAGCTGAGTATCCTATGAACACAGCCTTAGTACTCCTTGCTTCTAGCTTGTTGCGCATCTGTCCTGGTTTGAGCACAAAGCATAGACATCCAAAGACCTTCAAGTAATCAAGAGCTGGCTTGTACTTGTTCAGAACTTCAAATGGAGCCTTCTCATTCAGAATCTTGGTTGCAGTTCTGTTTATCAAGTAGCAAGCAGTGGCAACCGCATCACTCCAAAATCTCTTTAGAACATTACTCTGAAACATAAGCGACCTTGCCACTTTCATAAGGTGCCTATTCTTCCTCTCAGCCCCTCCATTTTGCTGTGGAGTATACGGACAGCTTGTCTGATGTAGGATCCCATGTTGTGATAAGTGTTGCTTGAATGCATGGCTTGTGTACTCTCCTCCATTATCTGATCTCAAAATTTTAATCTTAGCATGATAATGGTTAGTTACATAAGCTTGAAAGTTCCTAAATGCACAAGCACCCTATCTTTGGTCTGAATTAAGGTTAACCAGGTGTATTTGGATTTTTCATCAATGAATGTGACAAAATACTTATAACTATCTCTAGATAAGCAAGGAGCAGTCTACATATCTGAATGTATTAGATCAAAGCAATTGTCATAAACAGTAGTAGACCTTTGAAACACAGTTCTACAATGCTTGCCTAAAATGCAAGCTTCACAATCTTTGTTTTCAAACACAACTCCTGGTACCATTAAGTTCAATGCTTTAACATGAGGGTGTCCTACTCTAGCATGCCACAAAGCATTTTTATTCAACAAAGAAGCAGTAGTAAACGAGCAACTATAATCAGGAACAGAAGTGAGTTCTTCAAGCATATAGAGATCTCCTTTAGTCACCCATTTCCCAATCAATCTGCTGCTCTCAATATCCTGAAACTTCACATCATTAGGACTAAAGATAACATTGCATTGTAAATCATTAGTACATTTCTTCACAGATAATAGGTTTGATGTGAATTCAGGCATGTAAGAGGCTCTAGATTCTTTGTTAAACAGCTTAAGCTTTCATATTCCCTTAATAGGTATCTTATCCCCATTTGCTATCATCACATGCCCATGAGTAGGTTCGATATCCTTAATCAAGTTTTCATCACTTATCATATGATGAGATGCACCAGAATCAACAATCAATGGTTTATATACTCTTTTAGCATTATGACATAGATTACTAAGTGATTGATGCATCCTATCAGTTCTAGCAATGTGTGCACTTCTATACTCATTCCTAGCATCTACCCGTTATACTAGTTCTCTAATCAAGTGATCATCCTTATATGCAATCATAGACGCTCCAAAGGAATAACCATAGGTGTTACCGTTTTCCTTGAGCATTTTGAAGAGAGCATCAAGGTCTGATCTCTTGATGTAGTCGTCGTTGCTGCGTGAGCTTGAGGCACCAGTGTAAGCCATCATTCCCATTTCCATCATTGCCTCCATGCCCATCCACTTCAGTAGTCTTGATGGCGCCAGCTCCGCTTGATCCTTCAGTCATATTTGCCCTTCCCTCATGGTCCTTCATGAACTTGGCAGGCTTGAGGTGTGGGTGTAGTATCCAGCATTGGCTCTTCTTATGACCATGCTTCTTGCAATGATCACAGTTGCCATTGAACTTCCTGTCCTCATACTTCCCGTGACATGCCTTGTTTGCTTGTGGAGCCTCGGTTGAGTCCTCATGAGCTGCTTGATTTGCAAGAGATAGCTCTCCCTTTCCTCCAAACAGCCCCATAGACCCCTGCTCCCTTTGGATTTGCGCACACACATCCTCAAGGTCTGGAAGCTTGTCTGCCCTCAACATGTGCTGGATGAGCTGCGTGTAGGCCGAGTTCAGTGTGAGGAGAAGCCCAAAGACCTTATCTTGCTCGTGCCTCTCATTTAACTGATCAGGATCAGTTGTGCTCGGCCTTAGCATCTCCAGCTCGGACCACAAGGACCTGAACCTCCCCAAGTGCTTGGTGAACTCCATATCCTCTTGCACTAGACGGTTGATGGCTTGCTTCACTTCAAATACACGGCTGAGGTTGGAATGTTCCCATACACCTTCTTCAGCGTGTCCCACAGCTCTTTAGCTGATTCACAGTAGCTATAGGCGTCCAAGATAGCTGGATCCAAGGATGCGTGAAGAACCGTCATCACCAGCATGTCTTCTTGTTGCCATTTCTCTACAGCCACTTCATTGGAGACCTCTTCTTGATCTCCTCCCTGAGTAATGAGTTTTGGAGCCTCTCCTGTTGTGATATGCCCCCACAAACCCTTACTCCCCACTGCAGTCTTCACCATCCGAGACCACACAAGGTAGTTGCTTTCTTTGAAAGTAACCGCTACCTTCATCCTCATGTTCATCCCATGTTCCATCTTTACTCAGCTTGACTTGAACAGCTTGAATCTGATGAAATCTTGAGTCTTGAATCACGTACACACCCCAAACTTGAGTCTTGAATCACGCAAACACACAGAACATAGCACAGCTTCAACTAGAACGTATCACAGCTTCAACACCTTCAAAGCTACCCGCGTGTAGCTTCAAAGCCTTCAGCTTGTAACTCTCTAAAGATCAACCCCAGACTCTAATGAACCTGGCTCTGATACCATATGACTTTTAGAGATCCTTAGAGTAACCAGAATATCAATGAGAGTTTAAGTGGAGATTAGAGAAAGATTTGGAAAGATTATGAGACTTAAGAGAAGTTTTGTGTCTAAGAGAGAATCATTGTGACTTAAGAGATTAAAGAGACTCAGAACTGCTTAATCTTATTAATGAGTGAGGTTACATATTTATATGAGAGACACAAGGGTTTCCAAGACTTGAAATGGGCACTATTGGATCATGTGGAGTCAAAGGTTGCTTTAGGAACGGACGGATGAGAGGACTCGCATGCTTTCTCTCTTTACATCCTGTCACAGCCTAGCATGATCTTCCCTTATCCTCTAAACGTTCTGATCCTTCTCCTCTTGAGTAACTCTTCCGCGTTTACCATTTCACTTGGGCAATGCACGGTAAGTTTTGGTCGAGGCTTGGATGGTACGGACTGTACGGCCTTGTACGGACGTCCGTACCATGCTCTCCCTAAACTCCCCTAAGCCTCATCTCCTCATCTCCTTAACTCCTCTTCTCTTCACACTCATATGCTCAGCTCAACTCAACATTATTCAACTTCCTGGTCATTCTCCACCACTTTATGTATCCAAATCAAGCTTCTCACAAAGTGATTCATCCTGGTTTGATTGGAACGACGATGAAGCTGTGCTATTCTCAAACTGGGAAACGAATCACAATGATCCCTGATGGTCCGACCAGTGTGAAGAGTGTGTGATCTAGTTCAGACTTACTGAACCCTCTCCCATTGAGTGTTGTACTCAGCTTCCTGTACCAGGCTCTAGGAGATTGCTTCAACCCATATATAGCTTTCTTCAATCTCAAAACATTTCCTGGCTTCACTAGATTCTCAAGACCAGGAGGAGGAAGCATATATACCTCATCTTCTAGCTTACCTTGCAGGAAAGCATTCTTCACATCCATCTGCCACAAATCCCACTCCAATTTTGTTGCAATGGATAACACAATTCGAATTGTGTGAAGCTTGGCCACTGGTGCAAAAGTGTCAATGTAATCTTCTCCATAAGTCTGTGTAAATTCTCTTGCAACCAGCCTGGTCTTGTGCCTATCTATCTCCCCATTTGCAAGATATTTGATGGTGAAGATCCATCTGCTTGAAACTGCCTTCTTCCCTCTAGTTAACTCACTCTCATACCAAGTGTCATTCCTGATCATTGCATCCCTTTCATCTCCTACTGAATCTCTCCAAACCTTGTGCTTCATAGCTTCTTCATAAGATCTTGGTATCTCACTCTCATCCAAGTTACACATAAACACCATGTGCTCTTCTGGATATTCTGCAAAGGAACACACGGCTTGAGAAGGATGCTCCACAGCCTGAGCATTGTAGTACACTCTCGTGTTTACCCAGTTGGAAGCATCCCTCTTTATCCTTGTGCTTCTCCGCAAAACCTGAACTTCTTCTTCTTCTTGTGCTTCTTGCTGCACACCTTCACTAGACTGAGCTCCACTCTCCTCTGAACTAGTAGACTGAGCCACACTCTCATCTGAACTAGTAGACTGAGCCACACTCTCCCCTGAACCAGTAGACTCTCCTTGCCCATCTCCACTAGACTGAGCACCATCCTCTTGATTATGATGACCTGAATCTTCTTAGTTTTGCTCTTGCTCACCTGATTCAGATCCATTCCCCCTCTCATGATCAAGAGGAGTTGTCCTTCCAGCTTCTCCCGCCTGATTAGAAGGTTCTCTCCTTCCTTGTTCCTGATCCTGGGATAAACCTATCCCTAGATTCTCCAACAACACTCTCAGTATTGTTGCCTTATTAGAGAGAGCTTGAGATAAATCCTTCAGATCCTCTCACTTCTTTTCTTCATAATACCCTTTTGTTTCAACAAACTTCACTTCTCTAGATACCATCACCCTCCTTGCTTCAGGATCATAGCACTTGTACCCCTTTTGAGTGATAGAGTAACCAATGAACATAGCCTTAGTACTCTTTGCCTCCAGCTTGTTTCTCTGCTCTCCTGGAACCATGATATAGCACACACACCCAAAGACACGTAGGTGATCAATGAAAGGTTTGCTCTTGTTCAACACTTCAAATGGAGACAGATTCTTCAATATCTTGGTTGGAACCCGGTTGATGAGATAGCAAGCAGTCTGCACAGCATCACTCCAAAAAGGTTTTGGGACACTTGCATGAAACATCATTGATCCAAGTGTCTGTTCTTCTTCTCAGCTACACCATTCTGCTGTGGTGTATAAGGGCAGCTAGTCTGATGCACAATCCCATGCTTGGTTAGATGACTCTTGAAGGCATTGCTGATGTATTCACCTCCATTGTCTGATCTCAGTACCTTCACAGTAGCATTGTACTGATTAGTAACATAAGCTTGGAAGTTTATAAAGCTTCTAACACCCTATCTTTAGATGGAAGCAATGTGAGCCAAGTATACTTTGACTTCTCATCAATGAATGTCACAAAGTATTTTTGGCTGTCCCTAGACACACATGGAGATGTCCACACATCCGAGTGGATCAATTCAAAACAATGCTCATAAGTAGTCTCAGAAGTTGGGAACACAGTCCTACAATGCTTTCCTAATATGCAAGCCTAAGTGATTAAATGACATATTAGACATGATCAATTCAATTGCACGAGCATGAGGATGTCCCAATCTAGCATGCCAAGTCATACTATCACACCTATCAACAGCACTACTTATGCACACAGAATCAAAGGGTTTAGAATTCTTAGCCATTTGAAGATGGTATAGCTGATTCTTGCTGTCCCCTCTGCCAATAACTCTCCCAGTCTTCAAATCTTGAAACTCCACTTCATCAGGTCTGAATACTACTTGACAATCAAGATCAATGGTAGCTTTCTTCACAGATAACAGATTTTAAGTGAACCGGGGCATGTAGAAGGCAGTTGTGTCCTTCTCAAACAGTTTGAGCTTTCCCACTCCTTCTATTGGGATCATAGCACCATTAGCTATCATAACACTCCTTGTTGCAGCCTTGATCTCACTTATAAGTCTCCTATCACTCATCATATGATGGCTTGCTCCAGAATCAATCACAATGGGTTTAGGAGCTCCGGATTGTACACCATGTTTCTTGCTTGCTGCTAAAGCTTATACATGTTCCATGAACACTCTCCATTCCTTCCTGGTGATGCAATCAGCAGCTCCACCCTCTTTCTCCTGCTCTCTTAACACCACACTGTCTTCTACTGATTCACCCATGTAGGTTGAGTAAGAACACTCTCCTCTCACCACTAGTTGCGCAGCCTCCTTGATCATCTTCAAGCTCATCTTGTCACTCAGATAACCAAACTCACTGTCCTTCCTCCAAGCCTTTCTCCTCATGAACCATACTTTGGAAAGCTTTCTCAACCTTCCCTTCTTACAGTTTGTAACACCCTTCCACTGAATTGACTTCTTGTTCTTCTCACACACATCACAAATGTATTGAACAAGCTCACACATCTCATTCACAAGAAAGTTAAAGATAACATCTTGGTCTCTCCTTTCTTGAATTACCTCTGGCCTTGCTGTAAGCTCCAGCCACACTTCTTTCAGCCTTTCCACAAGCTGATAAAACTCATCATTTCCTTGTTTCCAGTCACGGATCACTCTCTTGTCCTCACTGCCCTTCACAAGTTTGGACCTTTCTTCATTAGCTGCTTCAATCCCACTCTTTCTAGTCTCTTGAACAGCTTCATCTTCAAAAATAACCAACTCCTTTAAAGGTTTTTCCTTTATCTGATTACTCCAAATCCCACAGCTTCCCAAAGCTGTCTTCACCCAATCTGACCAGATCCACTCGTTTTCTCTCCCTTTCTTCACTTGATAACTTGATCTTGTCTTCATCTCTCTGCTAAAGTCGTTTGATTCCATCAGCTGTCCTCAATCAAACCCACCAGATGAAGAACATAGCTCAAAACCACCAAGAACACTCAAGAACACCAAGAACAGCTCAAGAACACAAACCCAGATTTTTAAAAACAAGAATAACATACTCCCACCCTTTTAGTAACCTGGCTCTGATACCATATACACTTTTGTGTATTAGAGTGTGTATAAACAAGTTTCAGAACAATCAGACTGTTTTGTGTAAGATTAAAGAGATTAAGAGAATAAGTAGAGAGAGAATAGAGAGAATACTCAAAACTCCATTAATTGATTTAATGTCTCAGATACAAGTTATATATGAAGAGATAAGGCTGATACAAAGGGGATTTCGAAAATGGGACTCAAAGCATGTGAAGTCAAGGCTAGCTGGCTGTTGAGAGGCTTCACTTGCTTGGACAGGCTGTAAAGTAGCTTTACCTTTCCAGCTATGACCAGACCTTATCCAAACAGCTCCTCCCTTATCCTGACTCCTCTTGGGCGTGCTCCTCCTCACCAAAGTGATCCAAGATAACTTCCTAAGCCTTTAACTTAGTTACCACAGTAAAACTAAAGTTACTATCTGCCCCAATACTCTTCCTCTATCCATGTATCAACTCTTCATCACTTCATCTCAACACCGATGACTCTACAAGAGGAAGAGGCTTTAGGATATGACCGTTGGAGGATAAGGTTGGGACGCGGCTTGAGCTGGTGCTAGCTGTAAAGGAAAAAGGAGCATCTAGGCAAAGATACCTTTGGCATCAAGAGTGTAACAGCTCTGATCCGTTCATTCAAATGAGGCGCGCCCCTTCTTGGTTTGACTACACATGCTTAGTCTTTAGGATATGCTTTCACTATTACAAAACACTTGTATGCTGATCCATATAAATATGTAATCTCTCCATAATAATAAACTAGACAGTTCGAAACCATCTTTCTCTTTACTCATTCACTATGATTCTCCATTAGTCTCTAATCAGTCTCTTAATCTCTTATTCTCCTTCTCTAATCCTTTCTAAACTCAGATTATTCTTTACATTCCTAAAAGTCATATGGTATCAGAGCCAGGTTGATTACAATCTGAGTTCGTGAGTGATTTTCTCAAAGATTCAAGTTTGAAACTTTAAGAGAACAAGTGAGTGTGTTTGAGAGTTTCTTTGGAGTTCAAAGGCTCAAGGTGTTTTCTGTGTGTCTTTGTGATCTGTGAGAGGTTCATTTGAAGACTCAAGAGTGAAGTTGTGTTCTAGAGAGCTGTGTGGGTTATCCGTACAAGATCTAGCCATTTGTTCAAGCTGTAGACGTCAAGCTGTTCAAGATGGAGAGTGGTATGAAGATGAAGGTCGCGGTGACGTTCAAAGGAAGCAACTACCTAGTCTGGTCTAGGATGGTGAAGACTGCTGTGGGAAGCAAGGGTTTGTGGAAGCATATCACATCTGGTGAGGCTCCAATGGCGATTACTCAAGAGGGTGACAAGGAGAGCCCTACAGAGAGTGTTGTAGAGAAGTGGCAACAAGAAGACATGATGGTGATGTCAGTCCTTCATGCTTCTTTGGAGCCGGTTATCTTAGATGCTTATTATACACTTTTGTGTATTAGAGCATGATTCAACCAATCAGGGATAATCAGATGAAAAGATTAAAGAGATTAAGAGATTTTAGTGAGAGAATAAAGAGAGAGACTCAAAACTCCATTAATTAATAACTGATGAGGTTTACAAGTATTAATAGAGAGAGCAACAAGGATTTTCGAAATGTATAAGCATGTGTAGTCAAATGACAGGCTGGAACTCCTTTTGAATCACTTGGCTGTGCTTTCTCACATGCTTGCACTAGTGTAAAAGCATCCTCTCCTTTCCAGCATCATACAGGCTGTCAAAGTGCTCCCTTATCCTTCCTTATCCTCTTTGGTCGAATTTCCTCTCTTCTCTTCACTAAGTTACCTTCTCATCCCATCAGATAACTTCCCCAAGTACTTACTGTGGTTAAAATAAAGTTACCACAGTAAAACTCTAAAGTTACTGTCTCAGCCTCCTTGGTCTTCATCTCAATACTCTCCATCAAGCTTGACCATGTAGAACAAGTCAAGCTTGGAAACCATGAAGACCTCCCTCATTAAAAACCTCACCAAGTAAAACCCATTGGGATAAAACCTTGATAAGGGAAAAAGAGTGGAGACTCCATGGTTAAGGGGCTCAGCTCCTAGGAGTAAGATCAATGAGTCCAAGCCTTGATAGTATGGACTCCATTGTCTTTAATCTCGCTGCCTTAGTAAACACATCTGCAAGCTGATCTTCACTTCTTGTATAGCATGGCAGAATCACTCCCAAGATAATCATCTGCCTCACCTTATGACAATCCACTTTTATGTGCTTTGTTCTCTCATGAAACACTGAATTGGAGGCAATGTGGATAGCTGCTTGATTGTTACAATGCATTGTCATAGGTGTGGTCTGCTCGATCTCCAAGTGCTTCAAAATACCCTTGATCCACACCAACTCATTTGTGAGCTTCAACATAGCTCTATACTCAGCTTCAGCACTTGAACAGGAGATGACCTTCTGCTTCTTACTCTTCCAAGTAACCAAATTCCCTCCAATGAATGTACAATACCCAGTAGTTGATCTCCTGTCCACTCTATCTCCTGCCCAATCAGCATCACAATACCCAACCACTTCTGTACTGCCATTGCAACTCATCCAAACTCCTTGTCCATGCGAGCCACTCAAATACCTCAGTATTCTATCAACCATCTTTCAGTGATGTACCTTTGGCGCCTGCATATGTTGGCTCACTTGATTCACAGCAAAGCATATATCAGGTCTGGTGATAGTCAAGTAGATCAGCTTACCCACCATCCTCCTATACAGCTTAGCATCCTCAAACAACTGATTCTTTTCAACCTCCCCCTCACGCAAGACCTTATACCCTTCCTCAAGAGGTGTCTTAGCTATCTTTCCTCCAAGCACATCAGTCTCCTTCAGCATATCCATAGTGTACTTCCTTTGAGACATAAACAAACCCTCCTTAGCTCTGCATATCTCAATCCCCAAAAAATACTTCATCTCTCCCAAGTCTTTAATATCAAACACAGACTTGAAAAACTCTTTTGTGGCTTTAATCCCAGCCTTATCACTCCCTGTGATAATCAAATCATCCACATACACCAAAATTACTATGATCCCTGATGGTCCAACCAGTGTAAAGAGTGTATGATCTAGTTCAGACTTCCTGAACCCTCTCCCATTGAGAGTTGTACTAAGCTTTCTGTACCAAGCTCTAGGAGACTGCTTCAGCGCATATATAGCCTTCTTCAATCTCAAGACATTTCCTGGCTTCACTAGATGCTCAAGACCAGGAGGTGGAAGCATATATACCTCATCTTCTAGCTCACCTTGCAGGAAAGCATTCTTCACATCCATCTGCCACAAATCCCACTCCAAGTTTGTTGAAATAGACAACACAATCCGGATAGTATGAAGCTTGGCTACTGGTGCAAACGTGTCAATGTAATCCTCTCCATATGTCTGTGTGAACCCCCTTGCTACCAGTCTAGTTTTCCTCCTATCAATCTGTCCATTAGGCAAGTATTTGATAGTAAAGATCCATCACTCTCATACCATGTATCATTTATGATCATAGCATCAGACTCATCATTCACTGAATCCCTCCATTCTTGAATCACCATAGCTTCTTCATAGCTTCTCGGAACATAGCTCTCATCTAGACTTACCATAAAGGCATAATGCTCCTCTGGAAACTCAGCAAAGGAACACACGGCTTGAGAGGGATGTTCCACAGCCTGGGCATTGTAGTACACTCTCGTGTTTACCCAGTTGGAAGGATCCCTCCTTATCCTTGGGCTCCTCCGCATGGTCTCAACCTGTTCTTTAGCCTGAACATTCTCTTGTGCTTCCTCTCTTAAACCAGTAGGTTCTCCCTGCTCATTTCCACCTGACTGAGCTTCACTCTCTTCTTTACCAGTAGACTCTCCTTGCTCATCTCCACTAGAGTGAGCAACATTCTCTACTTCCTGTGTCTCCTCCTGATCATGCTGACCTGAATCCTCTTGGTTATGCTCCTGCTCCCCTGATTCAGATCCATTCCCCCTCTCATGATCAAGAGGGGTTGGTCCTCCAGCTTCTCCAGCTTGATTAGAAGGTCCTGTCCTTCCTGGTTCCTGATCTTGGGATAATCCTATCCCTAGCCTCTCCAACAACACTCTCAATGTTGTTGCCTTCTCTGATGGAGCTCGGGACAGATCCTCTAGGTCTTCCCATTTCTTCTCCTCATAATACCCTTTAGACTCAACAAACTTCACTTCTCTAGATACCATAACCCTCCTAGTTATTGGATCATAACATTTGTAGCCTTTCTGAGTGATTGAGTACCCAATGAACATAGCTTTAGTACTCTTTGCTTCTAGCTTGTTCCTTCTTTCTCCGGGAATCATCACATAACATAAGCACCCAAAGACTCTCAAATGATCAATGTATGGCTTGGTCTTGTTCAATACTTCAAAGGGAGACAGTTTCTTCAAGACACGGGTTGGCACTCTATTGATGAGATAGCAAGCGGTCTGAACAGCATCACTCCAAAACCTCTTAGGAACATTCATGTGGAACATTATTGATCTCGCAACCTCCATCAAATGCCTGTTCTTCCTCTCAGCCACCCCATTTTGTTCTGGTGTGTAAGGACAGCTATTTTGTTGCACAATCCCATGCTTTGCAAGATGACTCTTGAAAGCATTGCTAGTGTATTCTCCTCCATTATCGGACCTCAGAATCTTCACAGTGGCATTGTACTGGTTAGTAACATATGCTTGGAAGTTTATGAAGGCTTCTAGGACTCTGTCTTTGGAGGTAATCATGGTGATCCATGTGTACTTTGACTTCTCATCAATGAATGTCACAAAGTACTTATGGCTGTCTCTAGACATACAGGGAGCTGTCCACACGTCTGAATGCACCAGATCAAAGCAATTCTCATATCTGGTTTCTGATGTTGGGAAGACAGTCCTACAGTGCTTTCCAACTATACAAGCTTCACACTCCAAGTGATTGAACGCCATACTTGGTAGAATCAGTTCAATTGCCTTGGCATGAGGATGTCCCAGCCTTGCTTGCCATGTGAGATTATCACACCTATCCGTTGTGCTGCTTAAACAAACAGACCCCACAGGACTAGACGCCTCAGTTGTTTGGAGATGATAGAGCTGATGCTTGCTGTCTCCTCTGCCAATAACCCTTCCAGTCTTCAAATCCTGGAACTCAACTTCATTTGGTCTGAAAACCACTTGACAATCCAGATCAAATGTAGCCTTCTTAACTGAGATTAGATTGGATGTAAACTGAGGTAGGTAGAAGGCAGTGGAGTTCTTCTCAAACAGCTTGAGGTTTCCCACTCCTTCTATAGGGATCCTGGTACCATTGGCTATCATGACACTCCCTGTTGCTGCTTTAACCTCACTGATTAGTCTCTTGTCACTGATCATGTGGTATGTTGCTCCAGAGTCAATGATGATGGGTTTAGATGTGGATGCTTTGGCAGGAGCACCCAGACTCCGGGTCGTAGCCAAAGCATACACATGCTTAATCAACTCATCCCATTCCTTCTTTGTCACACACTCATCTGCCCTCTTGGTATCCATTCCTCTCATATCCGCACTGTCTCCTACTGTTTCTTCCATGTATGCTGAGTAGGAGCATTCTCCCATCACCATCAGTTGCTGAATCTCCTTGATCACTTCCAGTTCCACCTCAAGTTGTCTCCTCTTCATCCTAGTCTTTCTTCCTCGGATCCATATCTTGGACAATCTCCTCAAACTTGCCCTCTTACACTTTGTACCATTCCTCCTCTTGATTTGCTTCTTGTTCTTCTCATGAACATCATAAGCTGCTTGAATCAAGTCACACAACCCATCCACATCTGCTTGCTCTTCACCTTTGATCACTTGCATAATCAGCTGACCATAAGATGAGTTTAAGCTGACTAGAAGACTCAAGACTACATCTTGCTCCATCCTCTTTTGTATCATCTCCGGGTCTGATGCCCTTGTTCTCAAGACACTCAACTCCTTCCACACGTATTTCAGCTTTCCCACAAGCTGATGAAGTTCTTCTGCTCCTCTTTTAAGACTGCTGCGAGTTCCCTTGACCTCACAGACCTTCTCCAGACCAGATCTACTCCCACAAACTGCTCCAATCTCACATTTTGTGTTGTTTCCTTGAACAGCTCTTTCTTCAGACCTCAGGCTCCACGCCTAACCTTCATTTGCAGTCATCTCTTGTAAAGGTTTCTCCTTTCCATGACTGCTCCATAACCCACAGCTTTCCAAAGCTCTTTTGGCCCACCTTGACCACTCGCCATGCCTCTCCTCTTCAGTCTTCACAGTTAACTCAGGTCTGTGCTCCATTTCCATGTTGAGATGATTTGGATTCACCAGAAACTCTCACGCCACCAAGATAATGAAACCCAGAAGTTAAGAACACCAAGAACACTCAAGAACACTCAAGATTTTTAAGAAAAAGGAATCACACTCTCCCACTTTGCGCAACCTGGCTCTGATACCATATACACTTTTGTGTATTAGAGCATGATTCAACCAATCAGGGATAATCAGATGAAAAGATTAAAGAGATTAAGAGATTTTAGTGAGAGAATAAAGAGAGAGACTCAAAACTCCATTAATTAATAACTGATGAGGTTTACAAGTATTAATAGAGAGAGCAACAAGGATTTTCGAAATGTATAAGCATGTGTAGTCAAATGAAAGGCTGGAACTCCTTTTGAATCACTTGGCTGTGCTTTCTCACATGCTTGCACTAGTGTAAAAGCATCCTCTCCTTTCCAGCATCATACAGGCTGTCAAAGTGCTCCCTTATCCTTCCTTATCCTCTTTGGTCGAATTTCCTCTCTTCTCTTCACTAAGTTACCTTCTCATCCCATCAGATAACTTCCCCAAGTAGTTACTGTGGTTAAAATAAAGTTACCATAGTAAAACTCTAAAATTACTGTCTCAGCCTCCTTGGTCTTCATCTCAATACTTATAGCTACTGTGAGACAGCCAAGGAGCTGTGGGATACTCTGAAGAAAGTGTATGGAAACACTTCTAACCTGAACCGAGTGTTTGAGGTCAAGAAAGCAATCAATGGGTTAACACAAGATGATATGGAGTTCACTAAGCACTTGGGGAGGTTCAGGTCTCTTTGGTCTGAGTTGGAGATGCTGAGGCCAAGCACGGTTGATCCAGAGCTTCTAAATGAGAGGCGTGAGCAGGATAAAGTCTTTGGGTTGCTGCTCACATTGAATGCGAGTTACAATGGTCTCATCCAGCACATGCTAAGGTCCGAGAAGCTACCTGATCTTGAGGATGTGTGTGCTCAGATACAGAAGGAGCAGGGCTCAATGGGTTTGTTTGGAGGCAAGGGAGACTTATCTCTTGTAAATGCTGCGCAAGCTGACCGGGAAGAGACTCCACAAGCCAACAAAGCTGGATACAACAAGTATGAGGATAGGAAGTTCAATGGGAACTGCGATCATTGCAAGAAGCATGGACACAAGAAGAGTCAGTGCTGGATACTCCATCCCCACTTGAAGCCGGCTAAGTTCATGAAGGAGAAAGAGGCAAGGGCTCACATGACTGAAGGATCAAGTGGAGCAGGGCCATCTAACCGAGGAACTGAAGTGGAGAACCGTGAAGGAGATGGAAAAGCTTTGGTGACTTATACCGGAGCTCTCAACCCCCGAGGCAATGATCAGGACTTCATTAGGAGATCCGAGATGGATGCACTCATCAAGATGCTCAAGGATAATGGTAACATTTATGGGTATTCATTTGGCGCATCTATGATTGCTAGGACTATAGAAATGAGTCCTAATGTGGCTGAGATTGCTAGAACTGATAGGAGAGTTGGAACTGATAGAAATGCTAGGATGAATGCATATAGATCACCAATTAGTACCTGTCATTGTGCTTGTAATGCATCTAAACCATTGATCATTGATTCAGGTGCATCTCATCATATGATTAGTGACACCAATTTGATTAAGGAGATAGAACCAACTAATGGGCATGTGATGATTGCAAATGGAGATAAGATACCTATTAAAGGAATAGGAAATCTAAAACTATTTGATAAGAACACTAGAGCATTCTATATACCTGAATTCACTTCAAATTTGCTTTCAGTTAAGAAGTGCACTACTGATTTGAATTGCAATGCTATATTCAGTCCTAATGATGTGAAGTTTCAGGATATTGAGAGCAGCCAACTGATTGGAACAGGGGTTACAAAGGGAGACTTATACATGCTTGAGAAGCTTGATCCTGTTTCCAACTATAACTGCTCATTTACTTCTGCTTCTAGTTTGAATAAAAATGCATTGTGGCATTCTAGATTAGGACATCCCCATGAGAGGGCCTTGAACTTGATGTTACCAGGTGTTGTGTTTGAAAATAATAAGTGTGAGGCTTGCATTTTAGGCAAGCATTGTAAGAATGTGTTTCCAAGTACTTTGTCACATTCATTGATGAAAAATCTAAATACACCTGGTTAACATTAATTCCATCAAAAGATAGAGTGATAGATGCATTTAAGAACTTTCAAGCTTATGTGACTAACCATTATCATGCTAAGATTAAAATTTTGAGATCAGATGATGGAGGGGAATACACAAGCTATGCTTGTTGAGTTGAGTTGAGCATATAAGTGTGAAGAGAAGAGGAGTTGAGGAGATGAGGAGATGAGGCTTAGTGGAGTTTAGGGAGAGCATGGTACGGACGTCCGTACAAGGCCGTACAAGCTGTACAGTCTGTACCATCCAAGCCTCAACCAAAACTTACCTTGCATCGCCTAAGTGAAATGGTAAACGCGGAAGAGTTACTCAAGAGGGGAAGGATCAGAACGTTTAGAGGATAAGGGAAGAGCATGCCAGGCTGTGACAGGCTGTAAAGAGAGAAAGCATGCGAGTCCTCTCATCCGTCCATCCGTAAAGCAACCTTTGACTCCACATGCTTCAATAGTGCCCATTTCGAGTCTTGGAAACCCTTGTATCTCTCATATAAATATGTAACCTCACTCATTAATAAGATTAAGTAGTTCTGAGTCTCTCTAATCTCTTAAGTCACAATGATTCTCTCTTAGACACTAAACTTCTCTCAAGTCTCTTAATCTTTCATAATCTCTCTCTAATCTCTACTTAAACTCTCACTTATATTCTAGTTACTCTAAGGATCTCTAAACCTCATATGGTATCAGAGCCAGGTTCATTAGAATCTGGGGTTGATTTTTAGAGAGTTACAAGCTGAAGGCTTTTAAGCTACACGCGGGTAGCTTTGAAGGTGTTGAAGCTGTGATACGTTCTAGTTGAAGCTGTGCTACGTTCTGTGTGTGTGCGTGATTCAAGACTCAAGGTTGGTGTGTGTACGTGATTCAAGACTCAAGATTTCATCAGATTCAAGCTGTTCAGTCAAGTTGAGTAAAGATGGAACATGGGATGAACATGAGGATGAAGGTAGCGGTTACTTTCAAAGGTAGCAACTACCTTGTGTGGTCTCGGATGGTGAAGACTGCGGTGGGTAGTAAGGGTTTGTGGGGGCACATCACAACAGGGGAGGCTCCGAAACTCATTACTCAGGGAGGAGATCAAGAAGAAATGGCAACAAGAAGACATGCTGGTGATGACGGTTCTACACGCATCCTTGGATCCAGCTATCTTGGATGCCTACAGCTACTGTGAATCAGCCAAAGAGCTGTGGGACACGCTGAAGAAGGTGTATGGGAACACTTCCAACCTCAGCCGTGTGTTTGAAGTGAAGCAAGCTATCAACCGTCTAGTACAAGAGGATATGGAGTTCACTAAACACTTGGGGAGGTTCAGGTCCTTATGGTCAGAGCTGGAGATGCTGAGGCCGAGCACAACTGATCCTGATCAGTTGAATGAGAGGCGCGAGCAAGATAAGGTCTTTGGGCTGCTCCTCACACTGAACCCGGCCTACACTCAACTCATCCAACACATATTGAGGGCAGACAAGCTTCCGGACCTTGAGGATATGTGTGCACAAATCCAAAGCGAGCAGGGGTCTATGGGGTTGTTTGGAGGAAAGGGGGAGCTCTCTCTTGCCAATCAAGCAGCTCATGAGGACTCAACCGAAGCTCCACAAGCAAACAAGGCATCTCACGGGAAGTATGAGGACAGGAAGTTCAATGGCAACTGTGATCATTGCAAGAAGCATGGTCATAAGAAGAGCCAATGCTGGATACTACACCCACACCTCAAGCCTGCCAAGTTCATGAAGGAGCGTGAGGGAAGGGAAAATGTGACTGAAGGATCAAGCGGAGCTGGCACCATCAAGACTAGTGAAGTGGATGGGCATGGAGGCAATGATGGGAATGGGAAGTCTCTGGTGGCTTACACTGGCGCCTCAAGCTCACGCAGCAACGATGACTACATCAAGAGATCAGACCTTGATGCTCTCTTCAAAATACTAAAGGAAAACAGTAACACTTATGGTTATTCCTTTGGAGCATCTATGATTGCATATAAGGATGATCACTTGATTAGAGAGTTAGTAGAACGGGTAGAAGCTAGGAATGAGTATAGAAATGCACACATTGCTAGAACTGATAGGATGCATCCATCACTTAGTAATCTATGTCATAATGCTAAAAGAGTATATAAACCATTGATTGTTGATTCCGGTGCATCACATCATATGATAATAAGAGATTTAGGAATGTAAAGGATAATCTGAGTTTAGAAAGGATTAAAAAAGGAGAATAAGAGATTAAGAGACAACTTAGAGACTAATGGAGAATCATAGTGAAATGAGTAGAGAGAAAGATTGTTTAGAACTGTCTGATTATTATTAATGACAAGAGTTACAATATATAGTGAGAGATAATTAGGGTTTTCGAAATCATAAAGGAGAGCTAAGCATGTGAAGTCAACAAGGTTAGGATAAGCTTTCTTTAACTCGGCCAATCAGCATTCCCACATGCTTGGAGCATCTAGGATCTTGGACAAAGATGCTCTTGCCTTTCCAGCTGTGCCAGCCTGTAAAGCCGCGCCTCTCTTATCCTCCAACGGTCTGATTCATCAGCCAAACCTCCTTCTCTTCCCATAAGTTACTCGGGTAACTTCTTGTAACCGTGGTCGAGGTTTCACTTGTCTGAATGTGTACGGACCGTACGGCCTTGTACGGCCTTGTACGGTCAAGCCAATGTGAACCTCTCCCAACACTCCCATGCTTAACATACTCTCTTCAGTCTTCACCCCTTAGTACTGTACACTTGTATACTCAACTCATCTCAACACTCTCCCTCAAGCTTAGCTTTGTGAAAGCCTAAGCTTGGATAGCCATCAGATCTTCCTCATTAAAAACCTCACCAAGGATAACCCATTGGGACAAAACCTTGATGAGGGAAAAAGAGTAAAGACCTCACAGCCAAAGCGGATCAGCTCCTTCTCTTCCCAAGATCAATGAGACCCAACCTGATGTGGATGGACTCCATTGTCTTTTGTCTTGCAGCTTTGGTGAACACATCCGCTAGCTGATCTTCACTTCTTGTGTAGCATGGCAGGATGACTCCCAAGATGATCATCTGCCTCACCTTGTGACAATCAACTTCAATGTGCTTGGTTCTTTCATGGAACACCGAGTTGGAGGCAATGTGGATGGCAGCTTGGTTATCACAATGCATTGTCATTGGAGTGGTCTGATCAATCTCCAAATGCTTCAAGACACCTTTGATCCACACCAGCTTGTTGGTAAGCTTCAGCATAGCTCTATACTCAGCTTCTGCACTTGAGGAAGACACCACCTTCTGTTTCTTACTCTTCCAAGTAACCAAGTTGCCTCCAATGAATGTGCAATAGCCTGTGGTTGATCTCCTGTCTGCTCTATCACCAGCCCAATCCGCATCACAGTATCCAACCACTTCAGTGCTCCCATTGCAACCCATCCATACTCCTTGATCAGGTGAGCCGTTGAGATACATCAAGATTCTCTCCACCATGCGCCAGTGATGCTCCTTAGGCACTTTCATGTGTTGACTCACCTGATTCACAGCAAAACAAATGTCAGGTCTAGTTATGGTAAGGTAAATCAATTTACCAACTAGTTTTCTATAGAGTTTAGGATCCTGATAAGGTTTGCTGTCTTCAATCTCCCCCTCTCGTGGGACTTTGTAGCCATCCTCCATAGGCATCCTTGCTGTCTTGCCTCCATAAGCACTTGCACCTTTTGAAAGATCAAGTGTATACTTCCTTTGGGACATGAACAAACCTTCCTTGGATCTACATATCTCAATTCCAAGAAAGTATTTCATTTCCCCCAAGTCTTTAATCTCAAACAAGGACTTAAGGAACTCCTTGGTTGCTATGATACCTTCCTTATCACTTCCTGTGATAATGATATCATCAACATACACAAGGAGTGCAATCATACCTGAGGGAGTCGTGAGTGTGATCTAGTTCAGACTTCTTGAAGCCTCGGCGATTGAGAGTAGTGCTCAGCTTGTTGTACCAAGCTCTTGGTGATTGCTTCAGCCCATAGATAGCTTTCTTCAATCTCAACACATTCCCTCTCTTCACTAAGTGTTCAAGGCCTGGAGGTGGATGCATATACACTTCATCCTCAAGTTCACCTTGTAGGAAGGCATTCTTCACATCCATTTGCCATAACCCCCATCCAAGATTCACAGCCAAACTTAATACAATCCGGATTGTGTGTAGTTTAGCTACTGGTGCAAAGGTTTCTATGTAGTCTTCTCCATAAGTCTGAGTGAAACCTCTTGCAACTAGCCTTGACTTCTTCCTCTCAATCTTTCCATCAGCCTTATACTTGATTGTGAATATCCATCTACTAGTCACAGCCTTCTTCCCCTTTGGTAACTCACTCTCATACCATGTATCATTCTTGATCATAGCTCCTGCCTCAGCTCCAACTGACTCCTTCCATTCTTTATCCATGATTGCCTCTTCATAGCTTCTTGGGATGTAGTTCTCATCCAAGTTAACCATGAAGGCACAATGTTCTTCAGGGTATTGAGCAAAGGAACACACAGAGAAGGATGTTCCACAGCTTGGGCATTGTAGTACACTCGCGTGTTTACCCAAGAGGAAGGATCCTTTCTCAGCCTTGTGCTTCTCCTCAATACTGGTTGTTATTGCTCTTGAACCGGCTCAGCTTGTGTATGCGGTTCTTGTGCTTCACTCTGATGTTCTTCATCTCCTTGGTCTTGCTCACCTTGATGATGAGAACCTGAGTTGAACTCTTCTCCTTCCTCACTCAAGCCGACTCCTTCTTGGCCATTTTCTTGAGTTTCAGGTTCACTTCCCCCCTCATGATCAAGGTGAGGTGTTCGAGCGGCTCTACTTAGTTCAGTTGAGCTCTCTTCTTGGCTTCCACTTCTTGTGGACTGATCTTGGTTCATCTTGATACCGAGACCTTCCAAAATGATCCTTAAGACTCCAGCCTTATCTGATGTGAGATCCTTCAAATCTTATTGATTCTTCTCCTCATAGTATCCCCTTTCTTCAATAAACTTCACATCTCTAGATACAAGCACCCTTCTAGCTTCTGGATCATAACACTTATATCCTTTTTGAGTTGTTGAGTAGCCAATGAACATTGCCTTTTTGCTTCTTGCTTCTAGCTTGTTCCTCAACTCTCCTGGTACTAAAACATAGCATAAGCATCCAAACACTCTCATGTATTCCAAGGATGGCTTGCGCTTGTTCAGAACTTCAAATGGTGCTTGATCCTTCAACACCTTTGTAGGCATCCGGTTGATTAGATAGCAAGCAGTGGATACAACATCACTCCAGAATATCTTAGGTACATTGGCTTGGAACATCAGTGACCGAGCCACCTCCATCAAGTGTCTGTTCTTCCTCTCAGCTACACCATTCTATTGTGGTGTGTAGGGACAGCTTGTTTGATGAAGGATTCCATGATGATCTAGATGACTCTTGAACGCATAGCTTGTGTACTCTCCTCCATTATCTGATCTCAAAATTTTAATCTTAGCATGATAATGGTTAGTCACATAAGCTTGAAAGTTCTTAAATGCATCTATCACCCTATCTTTTGATGGAATTAGTGTTAACCAGGTGTATTTAGATTTTTCATCAATGAATGTGACAAAATACTTATGATTATCTCTAGATAAGCTAGGTGCAGTCCACACATCAGTATGAATCAAATCAAAGCAATTTTCATAAACAGTAGATGTTCTTGGAAACACATTCTTAAAATGCTTGCCTAAAATGCAAGCCTCACACTTATTATTTTCAAAAACAACACCTGGTAACATCAAGTTTAAAGCCCTCTCATGGGGATGTCATAATCTAGCATGCCACAATGCATTCTTATTCAAACTAGAAGCAGAAGTAAATGAGCAATTATAATTGGAAACAGGATCAAGCTTCTCAAGCATGTATAAGTCTCCCTTTGTAACTCCTTTTCCAATCAATTGGCTGCTCTCAATATCCTGAAACTTCACATCATTAGGACTGAATATAACATTGCAATTCAAATCAGTAGTGCATTTCTTAACTGAAAGTAGGTTTGATGTGAATTCCGGAATATAAAATGCTCTAGTGTTCTTATCAAATAGCTTTAAGTTTCCTATTCCCTTAATAGGTATCTTATCTCCATTTGCAATCATCACACATCCATTAGTAGGTTCTATATCCTTAATCAGGTTAGTGTCACTAATCATATGATGAGATGCACCAGAATCTATAATCAATGGTTTGGATGTATTGCTAGTAGCACTATGGCAGATACTAATTTGTGATCTATATGCATTCATCCTAGCATTTCTATCAATGCAATGCTCAATTCCAGTCTTACTATCAATCCTAGCAATCTCAGACACATTAGGAGTAATTTCTATAGTTCTAGCAATCATAGAAGCACGAAATGAATACCCATGAATGTTACCATTATCCTTGAGCATTTTGATGAGTGCATCCATCTCGGATCTCCTGATGAAGTCTTGATCATTGCCTCGGGGGTTGATAGCTCCAGTATAGGTCACAAAAGCCTTTCCATCTCCTTCACGGTTCTCCACTTCAGTTCCTCGGTTAGATGGCCCTGATCCGCTTGATCCTTCAGTCATGTGAGCTTTTGCCTCTCTCTCCTTCATGAACTTAGCCGGCTTCAAGTGGGGATGGAGTATCCAGTACTGACTCTTCTTGTGTCCATGCTTCTTGCAATGATCATAATTCCCATTGAACTTCCTATCCTCATACTTGTTGTAACCAGCTTTGTTGGCTTGTGGAGTCTCTTCCCGGTCAGATTGCGCAGCATTTGCAAGAGATAAGTCTCCCTTGCCTCCAAACAAACCCATTGACCCCTGCTCCTTCTGTATCTGAGCACACACATCCTCAAGGTCAGGCAGCTTCTCGGACCTTAGCATGTGCTGGATGAGACCATTGTAACTTGCATTCAATGTGAGCAGCAACCCAAAGACCTTGTCCTGCTCACGCCTCTCATTTAGAAGCTCTGGATCAACCGTGCTTGGCCTCAGCATCTCCAACTCAGACCAAAGAGACCTGAACCTCCCCAAGTGCTTAGTGAACTCCATGTCATCTTGAGTTAACCCATTGATTGCCTTCTTGACTTCAAACACTCGGTTCAGGTTCGAAGTGTTTTCATACACTTTCTTCAGAGTATCCCACAGCTCCTTGGCTGTCTCACAGTAGCTATAAGCATCTAAGATAGCCGGCTCCAAAGAGGCATGAAGGACTGACATCACCATCATGTCTTCTTGTTGCCACTTCTCTACAACACTCTCCTCGGGGCTCTCCTTGTCACCCTCCTGAGTAATCGCCATTGGAGCCTCACCAGATGTGATATGCTTCCACAAACCCTTGCTTCCCACAGCAGTCTTCACCATCCTATACCAGACTAGGTAGTTGCTTCCTTTGAATGTCACCACGACCTTCATCTTCATACCACTCTCCATCTTGAACAGCTTGACGTCTACAGCTTGAACAACCGGTTAGATCTTGTACTGAGAACACACGCTGCTCTCTAGAACACAGATTCACTCTTGAGTCTTCAAATGAACCTCCCACGGACCACCAAGACACACACAAAACACCTTGAGCTTTTGAACTCTAAAGAAACTCTCAAACACACTCACTTGTTCTCTTAAAGTTTCAAACTTGAATCCCTAAGAGAATCACTCACGAACTCAGATTGCAATCAACCTGGCTCTGATACCATAAGAGATTTAGGAATGTAAAGGATAATCTGAGTTTAGAAAGGATTAAAGAAGGAGAATAAGAGATTAAGAGACAACTTAGAGACTAATGGAGAATCATAGTGAAATGAGTAGAGAGAAAGATTGTTTAGAACTGTCTGATTATTATTAATGACAAGAGTTACAATATATAGTGAGAGATCATTAGGGTTTTCGAAATCATAAAGGAGAGCTAAGCATGTGAAGTCAACAAGGTTAGGATAAGCTTTCTTTAACTCGGCCAATCAGCATTCCCACATGCTTGGAGCATCTAGGATCTTGGACAAAGATTCTCTTGCCTTTCCAGCTGTGCCAGCCTGTAAAGCCGCACCTCTCTTATCCTCCAACGGTCTGATTCATCAGCCAAAGGTCCTTCTCTTCTCATAAGTTACTCGGGTAACTTCTTGTAACCGTGGTCGAGGTTTCACTTGTCTGAATGTGTACGGACCGTACGGCCTTGTACGGTCAAGCCAATGTGAACCTCTCCCAACACTCCCATGCTTAACATACTCTCTTCAGTCTTCACCCCTTAGTACTTCACACTTGTATACTCAACTCATCTCAACAGATAAGTGATGAGAACTTGATTAAGGATATAGAACCTACTCATGGGCATGTGATGATAGCAAATGGAGATAAGATACCTATTAAGGGAATAGGAAAGCTTAAGCTGTTTAACAAAGAATCTAGAGCTTTTTACATGCCTGAATTCATCAAACCTATTATCTGTGAAGAAATGTACTAATGATTTACAATGCAATGTTATCTTTAGTCCTAATGATGTGAAGTTTCAGGATATTGAGAGCAGCAGATTGATTGGGAAAGGGGTGACTAAGGGAGATCTCTATATGCTTGAAGAACTCACTTCTGTTCCTGATTATAGTTGCTCGTTTACTTCTGCTTCTTTGTTGAATAAAAATGCATTGTGGCATGCTAGAGTAGGACACCCTCACGTTAAAGCATTGAACTTAATGGTACCAGGTGTTGTGTTTGAGAACAAAGATTGTGAAGCTTGCATTTTAGGCAAGCATTGTAGAACTGTGTTTCAAAAGTCTACTACCGTTTATGACAATTGCTTTGATCTAATTCATTCAGATGTGTGGACTGCCCCTTGCTTATCTGTAGATAGTTATAAATATTTTGTCACATTCATTGATGAAAAATCCAAATACACCTGGTTAACCTTAATTCAGACCAAAGATAGGGTGCTTGATGCATTTAGGAACTTTCAAACTTATGTGACTAACCATTATCATGCTAAGATTAAAATTTTGAGATCAGATAATGGAGGAGAGTACACAAGCCATGCATTCAAGCAACACTTATCACAACATGGGATTCTACATCAGACAAGTTGTCCGTATACTCCACAGCAAAATGGAGTGGCTGAGAGGAAGAATAGGCACCTCATGGAAGTGGCAAGGTCACTTATGTTTCAGAGTAATGTTCCAAAGAGATTTTGGAGTGATGCGGTTGCCACTGCTTGCTACTTGATAAACAGAACTTCAACCAAGATTCTGAATGAGAAGGCTCCATTTGAAGTTCTGAACAAGTACAAGCCAGTTCTTGATTACTTGAAGGTCTTTGGATGTCTATGCTTTGTGCTCAAACCAGGAGAGATGCGCAACAAGCTAGAAGCAAGAAGTACTAAGGCTGTGTTCATAGGATACTCAGCTACACAGAAAGGATACAAATGCTATGATCCTATAGCAAGGAGAGTACTTGTATCTAGAGATGTGAAGTTCTTGGAAGATAGAGGATACTATGAAGAAAAGAATCAAGAAGACCTGAAGGACTTAACATCAGACAAGGCTACCACCTTGCGGATCATCCTTGAAGGTCTTGGAATCAGTACATCCCAGGATCCGAGAGATCACGCAACTACACCTCCTGAAGTTGGTTCACCATCCCACCTTGATCATGAGGGAGGAGAGGAGCATGAGGAGCTTATGCAAGAGGCTAACCAAGATGAAGGAGGAGTAGAAAATGAAGGAGAAGAGAGCATAGGCTCTGATGGTAATGGGCATGATAATGGTGTGATACAAACACCTTCTCAAGATGAAGTGGTAGAAGAACAACAGGAAGAAGAACCGGTTGTGCAGCCACTAAGAAGGAGTACAATGATAAGTAAGGATCCTTCTAGCTGGGTAAACACGAGAGTGTACTATAATGCCCAAGCTGTGGAGCATCCTTCTCAAGCCCTGTGCTCCTTTGCTCAATATCCAGAAGCACATTGCGCTTTCATGGTAAATTTGGATGAGAATCACATCCCAAGAAGCTATGAAGAGGCAATGGAGGATAAGGAATGGAAGGAGTCAGTAGGAGCTGAGGCAGGAGCTATGATAAAGAATGATACATGGTATGAGAGTGAACCATATGGGGAAGATTATATTGAGCCATTTGCCCCTGTAGCTAAGCTACACACCATTATGATTGTTCTAAGCTTGGCGGTTAATCTTGGATGGGGATTGTGGCAAATGGATGTAAAGAATGCGTTCTTACAAGGAGAGCTTGAGGATGAAGTCTACATGTATCCTCCACCAGGTCTAGAACATCAAGTGAAGAAAGGGAATGTACTGAGGTTAAAGAAGGCTATCTATGGCTTGAAGCAATCACCAAGAGCGTGGTACAACAAGTTGAGCACAACTTTGAATGGCCGTGGCTTTAAGAAGTCAGAGTTGGATCATACACTCTTCACCCTCACTACACCTTCAGGTATGGTTGCTCTCCTTGTGTATGTGGATGATATCATTATCACGGGGAGTGATAAGGAAGGTATCAAAGCAACCAAGGAGTTTCTCAAATCCATGTTTGAAATCAAAGATTTGGGAGAAATGAAATACTTTCTTGGGATTGAGATTTGTAGATCCAAGGAAGGGTTATTCATGTCCCAAAGGAAGTATACACTTGATCTTTTGAAAGGTGCAGGTGCTTACGGAGGCAAGACAGCAAGGATACCTATGGAGGATGGCTACAAAGTACCAAGAGAGGGGGAGATTGAAGACAGCAAGCCATTTCATGATCCTAAACTCTATAGAAAACTTGTTGGCAAATTGATTTACCTTACCATCACAAGACCTGACATATGTTTTGCTGTGAATCAGGTGAGTCAACATATGCAGCTTCCAAAGGAACATCATTGGCACATGGTGGAGAGGCTGCTGATGTATCTGAATGGCTTGCCAGATCAAGGAGTATGGATGGGGTGCAATAGATGCACTGAAGTGGTGGGCTATTGTGATGCTGATTGGGCAGGAGATAGAGCTGACAGAAGATCAACAACCGGTTATTGCACATTCATTGGAGGCAACTTGGTGACTTGGAAGAGCAAGAAGCAGAAGGTAGTGTCATGTTCAAGTGCAGAAGCCGAGTATAGAGCCATGCTGAAGCTCACCAACGAGTTGGTGTGGATCAAAGGCATCTTGAAGCACTTGGAGATTGATCAAGCAACTCCAATGACAATGCATTGTGACAATCAAGCTGCCATTCACATTGCATCCAACTCGGTGTTCCATGAGAGGACCAAGCACATTGAAGTTGATTGCCACAAGGTGAGACAGATGATTGTGCTAGGAGTGATCTTGCCGTGCTATACAAGGAGTGAAGATCAGCTAGCGGATGTGTTCACCAAGGCTGCAAGGCAAAAGACTATGGAGTCCATTCACATCAGATTGGGACTCATAGATCTTGGGAAGAGAAGGAGCTAATCCCCTTAGCTACAAGATCTTACTCTTTTTCCCTCATCAAAGTTTTATCCCATTGGGTTTTCTTTGGTGAGGTTTTTAATGAGGAAGATCTTGTGGCTTTCCAAGCTTAGGCTTTCACAAAGCTAAGCTTGAGGGGGAGTGTTGAGTTGAGTTGAGCATATAAGTGTGAAGAGAAGAGGAGTTGAGGAGATGAGGAGATGAGGCTTAGTGGAGTTTAGGGAGAGCATGGTACGGACGTCCGTACAAGGCCATACAAGCCGTACAGTCCGTACCATCCAAGCCTCGACCAAAACTTACCTTGCATTGCCTAAGTGAAATGGTAAACGCGGAAGAGTTACTCAAGAGGGGAAGGATCAGAACGTTGAAAGGATAAGGGAAGAGCATGCCAGGCTGTGACAGGCTGTAAAGAGAGAAAGCATGCGAGTCCTCTCATCCATCCATCCCTAAAGCAACCTTTGACTCCACATGCTTCAATAGTGCCCATTCCGAGTCTTGGAAACCCTTGTATTTCTCATATAAATATGTAACCTCACTCATTAATAAGATTAAGTAGTTCTGAGTCTCTCTTATCTCTTAAGTCACAATGATTCTCTCTTAGACACTAAACTTCTCTCAAGTCTCTTAATCTTTCATAATCTCTCTCTAATCTCTACTAAAACTCTCACTTATATTCTAGTTACTCTAAGGATCTCTAAACCTCATAATGCGTTCAAGAGTCATCTAGATCATCATGGAATCCTTCATCAAACAAGCTGCCCCTACACACCACAACAGAATGGTGTAGCTGAGAGGAAGAACAGGCACTTGATGGAGGTGGCTAGGTCTCTGATGTTCCAAGCCAATGTACCTAAGAGATTTTGGAGTGATGCTGTATCCACTGCTTGCTATCTAATCAACCGGATCCCTACAAAGGTGTTGAAGGATCAAGCACCATTTGAAGTACTGAACAAGCGCAAGCCATCCTTGGAATACATGAGAGTGTTTGGATGCTTGAAGCAAGAAGCAGAAAAGCAATGTTTATTGGTTACTCAACAACTCAAAAAAGGATACAAGTGTTATGATCCATAAGCTAGAAGGGTACTTGTATCTAGAGATGTGAAGTTTATTGAAGAAAGAGGATACTATGAGGAGAAGAATCAAGAAGATTTGAAAGATCTCACATCAGATAAGGCTGGAGTCTTGGGGATTATTCTGGAAGGTCTAGGCATCAAGATGAATCAAGATCAGCCTGCGCGTGGTGAAGGTCAAGGAGAGAGCTCAAATGAACCTAGTAGAGCTACTCAAACACCTCACCTTGATCATGAGGGGGGGAGTGAACCTGAAACTCAAGAAAATGACCAAGAAGGAGTCGGCTTGAGTGAAGAAGGAGAAGAGATTAACTCAGGTTCTCATCATCAAGGTGAGCAAAGCCAAGAATGTAACGGCCCGGTTCCTGGCCCATAAAATTTCCCAAAGAATATGGGCTTCTCTACGGCCCATTTGGCAAAAACCTAGGGCTTCCCTTCCCCTTTCCTATAAAAAGAGATGCAGCCTCCCTTTTTGCCTCATCACAAATCTGAAGCGAAGCTCTACAGAGAATTCCCGGAGGCCGAAAACCCTAGCCGTCGAGCTCTCTCCCCTTCTCTCCTGCGCCGCCTCTCTCTCTTCTCTCTCTCTCCCGCGCGTCGCTCTCTCTCTCTCTCTCCTCGCCGTTACCATCTCTCTCTCCTCGCCGTCGCACGCTCTCTCTCTCTCTCCCTCTCGCCGGCGCCGTGAAGTGGTGGTGGTGACCAGATCTCAACCTTCTTAAATCCTTGTTTCCAGATCCAGATCCAGATCTAGACTAAGGTGGAGTGTCTCGATCCCAACCTTCTTTCATGATTCTGTATACTCCTATATGTTGGAGTTAGGTTTGATTAGACCCTGATTGGGAGTTAGGTTGATAGGACATGGTATTGCTAGGATGATAGATGAATGGATCATGATGCATAAGAACCCTCATACTGATAAATGGGACTTGATGAACTGAATTGAATTGTTGTGGCGATGATTGATTGGTAGTTGATTCTTGTATGTTTGGATGTGTTGTCCCATGTGTTGTTATGATTGAAGTTAGGATGCTAGAGAGAAATAAATGCTAGGATGATAGATGAGTAATCTACTAATAATAGCAATCCCAATTAATTCCAAAGGTTGTGAATCCACTTATGTTGAAAGGTTGTGTCTTTTATAAAAGATGTGTAAAGGGTTGTGTTTTTTCTAAAAGTTCTATGTTGTAAGGTTGTGTCTTTTCCAATTAATTCCTAAGGTTGTGAACTTTAGTTATGTTAGAAAGGTTGTGTCTTTTGAAAAAGAAGTGTAAAGGATTGTGTCTTTTCTAAAAGTTCTATGTTGTAAGGTTGTGTCTTTTCCAATTAATTCCTAAGGTTGTGAACTTCAGTTATGTTGAAAAGTTGTGTCTTTTGAAAAATATGTGTGGAGGGTTGTCTTTTCTAAAAATTCTATGTTGTAAGGTTGTGTCCTTCTAAAAATTGTCTAAAAGTTGTGACTATTCATAAGTATCTTTTAAAAAGCGAGAAGTTGTGAGTATTAGAAGAATGCGACTATTCAGATTGAAGGGTTGTGACTATTCAAATAGGTTTTAAAAAATCTATAAATAGTCTCTCCCATGCATTTTTCAAATTAAATTTTCACCAATCTACTAATAATAAAATGGTGGAAAAAAAGAGTTCTAAACAGTTACAGGGATACAGATTTTTAAAAGACATTCAAATAAAGTGTTGTAAACAAAAAATATTAGGAAGAGTTTTATGTATTTGGATATAATTTTTAATAATGAACCATTGCAATTTTTCGTGATGAACCACTGCAACTGTTGGTGATTGTAATTCTTGGTGATCAATCATTGCAACTTTTGGTATTAACTTCGATTCCCGAGAGAAACATATGCTCGGTTTCTCACCAGAGAAAATTTAAAATATTCTATATTAATAAAATGTGTTTATATCTATTTTTACTTAACAAAAAAATGTTTATTTTTGTTTCTTTTACATTACATATTTGTTAACTATTTTAATCATACAAAAGTTATGCCAAATATATTATCAGTACAAAAATATCAATTTGAATTAAAATAATTTATTTATATTTTGTTTTAGAATACCAATCAATATTACAGAAAACAAAGACCAAAATAAAATATTGACTATATTTAAAATATAACATTACATAATTTTTATGATTGTGATAGGAATGTTCAATCCGGTAAAAGCAAACCAACTAAAATCAAACCAAACCAAAATAGAGAAAGTGGTTTGGATTTGGTAGTACCGAATATTACCAAATTGATATAATTTTTAAAAAACTGCGGTACATGGATATGGTTTGATATATAAATTGTTCAAACCGAAATAAAATGATCAATTAAAATATCGTGGTATAATTATTGATATGATCCTCATACTTAAAAAGTTGATTTTAGAGTATCATAGTCTCATTTCTTTCTTTTGATACTTTAAGTTTGTAATCAAAAGTTTTGTTGCTATTGGAAAATTAAATTTTTTTTGGCCATTTTTATCTTGGTCTTCGTTCTTCTCATATGTTTTAGTTTGATCTTACTTGACTTCTCTATTATCGGTATGTTTTAGTTTGATCAATCCTTCTAGTATGATAACTCTGTTATTTCAAGTAGTACTTCTATTAATGTATTTGAAAAGAAGAGATCTATGTTATCACAAACTCAAATGATACATTTAGAGGTTTTAGAAAAGTTACACTTAATCATCCATACTATTGCAGTTACGTTCTTGCATCTACAAGTTTAAAAAAATTAAGTGCCATGAACAACAGAATGTTCACGGACAGTGTTAAAACGAATACAATTATTATAGGACGTTGTTTCAATTTTTATACCCCGGACATTTTTTATGGTTCTTGAGGAATATCCCGATAATGTAGGAGTGAGCAGATATAGAGATTCAAGAAAGAAAGAAACAGAGATAGGATGAAGAGACAATATATAATTTTTTTATAAGTTTCAGTAAGATATGGTCGAATGGTTAACTTTCTAAAAAATATACACCTATTTTATTATGAAAAGGTTCAAGGAAAGAGTTTAATGAAAGGATTTAATGGTTAATTTTTGAAAATATACTTCTTTAATGAATAAACATGTCTTGCTCAAGTGGATGATTTTTTTTTAAGTTTCTATTATGAAAGGTTTCACTGATTAAGTTTATGAAAATATACAACTTTCAATTATAAAAGGGTTCAATAGTTAAGTTTTTGGAAATATGCAACTCTTCAAAGAATAAACATGTCTTTTGATTAAGTGAAACTATAATATCATACTAAGGAATTGAAATCATGACCATTAGATTAATATAGATTAGGAACAAACTCCAATGTTGGATGTTAATTAATTATTTTCTCTATGAAAAAATGATGATATCAACGGTTAAAAAAAGACAGGTTTACTATTATATACAATTGTTTTATTATAGATTAATAATTTATATATATATACCCCTTTGTACATAAAAACCAAATAATATAAGATTTTGGTTGTAATAAGTTATGCTATATATATATATATATTATTAATAATTTTACTGAAATCATATATTTACATATTATTTTCAGAAACATTTAATTTAAAAAATCCTATATAGAATGGTGATATAAGAAAACTTAAAAGTGAGTTCCCCCATATTATAACCCAAAAATACGAATTTAAATTAACTTAATTTTAGAAAAAAAATGATGGGTGCAAAATATTATGTAACGGAAATAGAGTACAAAATATATGTTTCATAGAATTCTCCGCGATAGAAGATGTCTTTTTAAGAACAACTAGATTTTGACCCGTGCTTGGAAAGCGCGAGATTTTTGGATTATATTATAATACAAAGTCTTATTATATCGAAAATATAATTTTTAACAGTTATATAATCTATGAATTAGTTTATTTGATATTTTATATGTACACATTTACGTAAATTTCTTTTAACCATGAGAATTATATCCGGATCAAAAAATAAACCGAACCGATCCGGAAATATAGATTTAGTTCGGGTCCAGAAAAGATAACCTATTGGGATTTTTTATTGGACATGCATATCTTTGTTTGAGTCCGGGTCCTACCCTAGACCCGATCATAAATATGTTGTGTTTATTAGGTATATTTAGATATTTCGAATATGTTTCCAGCATTATGGATATTTTTTTAGGTTTTTGGTTTACGATTATAGTTTTTGATTTCAGGTAAATTTTCAAATTAAAAAAAAATTGGGTATTTTCAGTTCAGTGACAAATTTTGAATAAGATTTTGAATTTTTAGGTATTTGAATTTTTTTGAGTATTTGTTTGGAGTTTCAAGTACTTTTCGTGTTTCAGATTTTTTTCAGATTTTTTAGATATTTCAAATTTTCTTAGGATCCTAAATATCCGAACAGGTGTGGATCCATTACGTCCATATCGGGTCCAACAACCTTTTGATATAGATTTTTAATGTTATTGTACAAAAACATGATTGATGAAATATTTTTAGAAAACTTATTTTTAAATATGAAAATATCTATCAAACTATAGACGGTTGAAAGTTTAGTATATAATATAAGATTTTAGTAGGAAAGTTTATATATGATATGATTACGTTATTATAAAGGAAAGAGGAAGCTAGAATGTACACATATATGTGGTGTAATTTCTCTTGCTTTAAATCATATATTATATGATAAAAGTGATAATATAAAATATTAGTTTCAATGCTTTTATGATTAAAAGTCAAAATGGTAAATATAGTAATAGTAAAATAGTAATGATTAAGATTTAGAAGTAATATTTGAATAAATAAAAGAATTGAATAAATTATTGTTAGAGAAATATATGGTAACATATTGTTAGTCTAAGTTTAAGGTAAGACCAAAAAAATAATGAGTTAAATGAAAGGGTCCAAACAACTTTCATAGGTAGATTTTTTAAGAATCCTTCCCTTTTAATAGTATTGATATAGAATAATCATAAAATAAAGTAACCATTGTAAGAGAAGAATTTATTTTAACGAACATATGCCTTATATATATATAAATATATATATATATATTTGTATAACTTACATATATAATTCACGTGTAAATATTAATCTAAACCAGTAAAAACTAAAAAATAGACTTCCTCGTGTAGAGAGGAGAATATTAGAAACCGTCATCTTCTCTGACGGCGCGCGAAGTAAGAGCCAACAGGCACCAAACCTTTTCCACGTGATTATTGCAAAAAAAAAAAAAGAATACTCTCATTGATGTTTCTCGTGTATCATCAAGTTCATCTTTTGATGAAGAATCGATTTTTTTCTTCTTTATATCGTCTACCGTTTAGTCTACCGTATGTTTCTCACGCTTTTATCGATGGCTTTTTTATGCTGTTGGTGATCTCATTAATCCCATGATATCTCTCTTGGGTTATCAACAAACATATGATCAAAAACAAAAAGCTGTTAATTGATTCATACTTTTTCTCCTTTTGGGTGCAAAATGTACTGGGAAGTGTACTTCGATGACTCACAACTTTTTTGGCTTTTTTTTGTTCACTTCATCTAAAAAGATATCGATTGAAACCGCTGTAGCCACCGTAAGTGACGCAGAAAACTTGTAGATTGTAGGACATAAATTTGAATGGGAGTAAGAGCAATGGCAAAAGAATGTAACAAAGATAATATATAAATTTTTTAAGAAATTTTATTTTGAAAGGGTTGTGTCTTTTGGTTTCAAAAAAAATGAGAAAGAGTCGTGTCTTTTGAAAAACACATATAAACATGAACTCTTTTTGTTGTGCTTATATCTTAACCTAAACATGTAAATTTTGTTTGAAAAACCGATAACATTCCAGAATATTTATATCTCAATATTACTTCGACTGCATAAGAAAGGATGTGATGATTATACTTTATGATTCATGTGATGAAATCAAACCATGACATTAATTTAGAATTGTTCTAATTCAACCCTAACATTTTATTTTATTTAAAAAAAAAAAGAAAGATAGCAATCGTGATCCATGTTTGATTTGGTTTTATGTTGAATCAATTCACCAACTGACTCTTGGTACTCACAACTTTTATTTGTGACTTTTCACATCGCAACCATCACAAAAGTCAACCTCTTGCATATCATTTAATTTCTCAGAACTATTTATGCATGCACACATTAGTATCAAGGATTGGTGACTTTTCATACTAAAAACTTAGGAACCGTTATTTTCAAAAAAAAAAAAGATTAGGAACCGTCAACTTAAAGGCAGAATCTATAATATTCTATCTCACGCATGCACATGTCACTAAAACTCTTGAATATACAAAGCATATTATTCGTGCATGAATCTATTCAGAACATTCAAGCGTGTGTTTTTAGAGTATTGGAAGAAACATTTCTAATTTCCAGAACCTTTACGCAACAACGGTTACGGTGTTCCTAACAGACCATGTGCATATACATGATTATGAACACACGTTTGATCCATGTAACATACATTTACCAAAAACTAGAATCGTTTCCTTTTAGTTACTGTGAATTGGACAAATTTAGATGGCATACAAATGAGAAGGGACCAGTAAATATAAGTCAACAGACTTTTGCTACGGTATCCAATTTCCGTGATATTTTTTCTCAGAAAAAGAGCATATATATATATATATACAAACTAGTAATTCTAGTATGGTCTTTTAATAGGAAAATTTATTTAAATGTCATGAAAAAATCATTGAAATTTGTTCAGGAAATGGTTGGAACTAAAGATCATGTAACAATTGTAAGAAGAAACCTTAAAAGATGGAGACACACTTGTATGCAATATTTATTCTAATATAAATATAACCGGAACATAAAGTTTTATATAAATATATTTAATACTATGAAAAATATATTTTATATATCAATATTAAATTTGATTATTTATTAGGTATCAAGAAGAGTTGATTGTTGGTTTATATAATATTCTTTTATAATGTTTAATAAAGATGTTTCAAATATTCTAAATAAATCATTAACCGAATTAGTCGAACTTCTAAGTTATTATGAATACATAAAATGATAATTCTATTTATAAAAATATTTATGATATTAAATAAATAATATACACAAAAAATAATATACATTGACGATGATGCTAAAAACAATGTATTAATGTCATTTTGAGTGAAAATCTTGTTGGTCAAGAATCTTTTATTCTGTAAAAATTAATTCATGTGACTTTAGTTCTAATTTTGTTGGTATAACAATCAGTAAAATAAAATAAAAGTTACTAATAAGGTTGTTTACAAATATTATTAGTTGAACAATATATAATATATGTATTTATGTGTCTTTTTCATTTAAATATTTTATTGATAATTTTTGGTTATTTTCTCATTTTACTTAATATTATTCATTTTAAAAGTCTATGGAAAGTTAGGATATATTTTTTTTCTCTTTTGTGGCGTATAAACTTCTTTGAAGCAATAAGAAGATGTTTTATATAAAAATTTAATTTATGCAAAGTAGCATATATTTTTTAATTAATGTGTTCAAGATAATAACTTAGAACATTCATAGAACCTTCAATGTGTGTGTTTTTTTACCAAGTGGTTATAAATTTTAAGTTATAGGTATTTTTCACGTAACAATTGAACAGTTTATGAATATTTCTTTTTATTATTTTCAATTTTTCTCTATTTAAAATTTTATTTTACATGAAAATGCATTTGTTTATTAAAGAGTTTTTTTCTTATGAAGACATGCATCCTATAATATACTAAAAAATGTTTTTGAAGTGTAAATTTTCAAAAATGTTTTTATTTTTAAGTTTAAATAATATTTCAGATAAAAATGAATCTGTTTACATCAATGTACTTTTAATTTTTTCTTGAATAAATTGAAGTATGTTTAGACTCTTTTTTAATTAGTTTCAAATGTTTAGTTGTTTTTGAAAATTTCAAATAACTTAGTTAAATGGATAATAAAACATATATATTATTTGGTATTGACATATTTGTAATTTTACTGCAACCAAACCTATAAACAAAATATAGATTTTTAGTACTATAAATAAAGTAATATAGTTTCATGAAAATAGGTTTGTAACACATGTATTTTCTCTAATCATAAAATATAACATATTTATTTTATAAAATGAGTTTCCGTGCGATATCGCACGGGTTCCTTGCCTAGTGATTATAAAAGTTATTGAAGTAGAACTTGAATGCGATGTGTATTGTGTGTGACACCGATAACGGGTGGCGTCTAGTGATTGAGTCCCAAGTACAAGTATGAATGAAAAAGGAAAGTAAATGAGAATGGGAAGGGATAAGTGAAAATGATAAGGAAGTGAAAGGATAAGTAAAAGTATGAGAGAATGATGTTAAGGTTAAGCATGGGTGGGAAAGCATATAGAGTCTAAGGAAAGTATGTGTGGCAGTAGTTCACGCTAGGTATCCATAGGAGATGTGGCCAATCCACATGAATATGGAAGCACCCATAGGAGATGTGGCCAATCCACAAGAATATGGGGTAGAAGCCTAGTTGGGGCTACCCACTGTTGAAAAGGACGAAAAGATGAAACGGATGTGCATTGTAGGGTTTTTAGCTCATGGTCGGGTAACGGGGAGTTAAAGGTGTCATAGGATCGAGTCGGAATGGTAAGATGAGTCGGTTAGGTCTAGGGTTTGACGTGTGTGGCAATGAGTGAGATCATTGTATTGATTGATCACTAGGTTGTTAGAAATGAATGGAAGTGAATGTGGAAAATTATAGATGACGTTAGGAAATGATAAAATGCATTAACTGATTGTAGTGGCTAGTCAGTCCTAGTTCCCGCATAGAGTAGTATAGAGTGTCATGCGGGCAGGCTGGTCTAGAACCACTTCACTGAGAAACTTGTTGCTCACCCCTCCATTTCCATTTTTTCCCTGTGCGCAGGACTGTAAGTAGAAGTATATGGATGTGGGTGTGACGGTATTTCAAAGAAGGTTATGCGCTCGTCTCTCGGGACCAGTAACGGGACACATAGGGTTGTCTAAATGAGTAGACACGTGTCCATAACGCCCCTTCGATAACCCCGGTCGGACGCCGGGGGATCGGGCTGTTACAATTGGTATCAGAGCGGGTTAATATCCCTTAGTTCTGTCCTAAGGGATCGGCATTTCCGACGTTTTTAAAAAAAAAAAAATTATTATTTCGTTATTACTAAGTGTTTCCGGATTGTGAAAGATTATTTGAAAATCCCACTATATCCATACTTCTATTATGGTTCTGATTGAAATTTTATTGCAGGATGTTTTCGCTTGACCATTACGAGTGGAGGATGCCGCGTATGCACTACGGACGGAGGAACACCAGGGAGTATGTCCAAAGGCGTCACTATGACATGGAGGGTAACTTGGTGCTACCCATGTTTCCGGATCCTGAAGAGCAGTACAGGGAGTTTCCATTCAGGTACCCGCACGAGCAGACTGTGAGGCATAAGGTGTTGATGCCACATTTCCAGAGGATGGCTATGGAGGAACGTCTACTGCAGGGCAATGCGAGGTTCCAGCTTGCAACCGAAGAGGGGCCCCCGAGGAAGCGTCGCCGTCCATGCAAGCCGCCAAGTGCAGCAGGGGGACCCCCAAGGGTGTTCACCGGGAAGTGCCAGTGTGGAGTGCTGATCAAGAATGCTCAGGAGGACCGATCAGTCGCTGGATACACCGAGGACTTCATCAACCAAGCCAAGCTGTGCAAACCGAAGAATGCAGAGACGTGGTGCGTATGGTATAAGAACGGGCTTCGTAAGGAATTCCAGGCGCAGTTGAGGGGTGTTTTGGAGCCCCTGGAGTTCGCGCTAGTGAGGTGGATGGCAGGCTTCGCCATGGAGGCAGAAGAGAAGATTGCAGCCGATGTGGCCGCTCTCTCGAGCATGGAAGGAGGAAACCCGGGTAGGGACGTCGATGGCCATGAGGTGCCGGTCGGGGAACTCGCTAAGGGAAAGCGGGGGCGTCCACGAAAACCTCCTACAGTGACATGTGATTGTGACGTACTGGTCCAGATGGTTCAGAAGCCACGCAAGGTGAGAGATTACCTGGAGGAGTTCTTGGATACGGCCAAGAGGTGTCAACCGAAGCCAGCCGAGGAGTGGTGTCATCTGTTTAGGGCTGGACTACGTGGAGATATTCGTGAAGAGCTCGTTGGAGTTCTGGAGCCTCTGGAATTTGCACTGGTGAGAAGGATGGCCAACCAAGCACTGCGCGCGGAGGAGTGGTTGGCGGAAAGTGAGGCGGAGGCCGAGTATGATCGCGTCGCAGAGGGCGATGAAGACCTTGGATCTGAGACCCGCTGCCCCTCGCCATGTCAATGTGGCTAGACGAGATCCTAGGGACGATTCGTAGGAGTAGGACACGTGTTTCGCTATTGGTTTTATTTCATTTATTGGTTATTGGAGTTGGTGTTCTTTCCATTCGTTACGGCATTCTGTGTTTTGTGCAGATGCGCTGAGTTTTCTCTTACAAACTATTGTAGTCCTACTCCTTTTATTTATGACATTCATTCGTTGGGTTTAAAGATTCCAGTAGAGTTATCATGCTTTGTATGCCTCCCTTGATTGTTGTGTGAATGTGTGAATTCATTTCGGTAACGAACGATTGGTCCGAAAGATGTGGGCTTTGGAATTCGGGGACGAATTCCGATTAACGGGGGAGGATTGTAACGGCCCGGTTCCTGGCCCATAAAATTTCCCAAAGAATATGGGCTTCTCTACGGCCCATTTGGCAAAAACCTAGGGCTTCCCTTCCCCTTTCCTATAAAAAGAGATGCAGCCTCCCTTTTTGCCTCATCACAAATCTGAAGCGAAGCTCTGCAGAGAATTCCCGGAGGCCGAAAACCCTAGCCGTCGAGCTCTCTCCCCTTCTCTCCTGCGCCGCCTCTCTCTCTTCTCTCTCTCTCCCGCGCGTCGCTCTCTCTCTCTCTCTCTCCTTGCCGTCACCCTCTCTCTCTCCTCGCCGTCGCACGCTCTCTCTCTCTCTCCCTCTCGCCGGCGCCGTGAAGTGGTGGTGGTGACCAGATCTCAACCTTCTTAAATCCTTGTTTCCAGATCCAGATCTAGACTAAGGTGGAGTGTCTCGATCCCAACCTTCTTTCATGATTCTGTATACTCCTATATGTTGGAGTTAGGTTTGATTAGACCCTGATTGGGAGTTAGGTTGATAGGACATGGTATTGCTAGGATGATAGATGAATGGATCATGATGCATAAGAACCCTCATACTGATAAATGGGACTTGATGACTGAATTGAATTGTTGTGGCGAGATTGATTGGTAGTTGATTCTTGTATGTTTGGATGTGTTGTCCCATGTGTTGTTGTGATTGAAGTTAGGATGCTAGAGAGAAATAAATGCTAGGATGATAGATGAGTAATGATTATAAAAGTTATTGAAGTAGAACTTGAATGCGATGTGTATTGTGTGTGACACCGATAACGGGTGGCGTCTAGTGATTGAGTCCCAAGTACAAGTATGAATGAAAAAGGAAAGTAAATGAGAATGGGAAGGGATAAGTGAAAATGATAAGGAAGTGAAAGGATAAGTAAAAGTATGAGAGAATGATGTTAAGGTTAAGCATGGGTGGGAAAGCATATAGAGTCTAAGGAAAGTATGTGTGGTAGTAGTCCACGCTAGGTATCCATAGGAGATGTGGCCAATCCACATGAATATGGAAGCACCCATAGGAGATGTGGCCAATCCACAAGAATATGGGGTAGAAGCCTAGTTGGGGCTACCCACTGTTGAAAAGGACGAAAAGATGAAAAGGATGTGCATTGTAGGGTTTTTAGCTCATGGTCGGGTAACGGGGAGTTAAAGGTGTCATAGGATCGAGTCGGAATGGTAAGATGAGTCGGTTAAGTCTAGGGTTTGACGTGTGTGGCAATGAGTGAGATCATTGTATTGATTGATCACTAGGTTGTTAGAAATGAATGGAAGTGAATGTGGAAAATTATAGATGACGTTAGGAAATGATAAAATGCATTAACTGATTGTAGTGGCTAGTCAGTCCTAGTTCCCGCATAGAGTAGTATAGAGTGTCATGCGGGCAGGCTGGTCTAGAACCACTTCACTGAGTAACTTGTTGCTCACCCCTCCATTTCCATTTTTTCCCTGTGCGAAGGACTATAAGTAGAAGTATATGGATGTGGGTGTGACGGTATTTCAAAGAAGGTTATGCGCTCGTCTCTCGGGACCAGTAACAGGACACGTAGGGTTGTCTAAATGAGTAGACACGTGTCCATAACGCCCCTTCGATAACCCCGGTCGGATGCCGGGGGATCGGGCTGTTACAATTGGTATCAGAGCGGGATAATATCCCTTAGTTCTGTCCTAAGGGATCGGCATTTCCGACGTTTTAAAAAAAAAAAAAAAAAATTATTATTTCGTTATTACTAAGTGTTTTCGGATTGTGAAAGATTATTTGAAAATCCCACTATATCCATACTTCTATTATGGTTCTGATTGAAATTTTATTGCAGGATGTTTTCGCTTGACCATTACGAGTGGAGGATGCCGCGTATGCACTACGGACGGAGGAACACCAGGGAGTATGCCCAAAGGCGTCACTATGACATGGAGGGTAACTTGGTGCTACCCATGTTTCCGGATCCTGAAGAGCAGTACAGGGAGTTTCCATTCAGGTACCCGCACGAGCAGACTGTGAGGCATAAGGTGTTGATGCCACATTTCCAGAGGATGGCTATGGAGGAACGTCTACTGCAGGGCAATGCGAGGTTCCAGCTTGCAACCGAAGAGGGGCCCCCGAGGAAGCGTGGCCGTCCATGCAAGCCGCCAAGTGCAGCAGGGGGACCCCCAAGGGTGTTCACCGGGAAGTGCCAGTGTGGAGTGCTGATCAAGAATGCTCAGGAGGACCGATCAGTCGCTGGATACACCGAGGACTTCATCAACCAAGCCAAGCTGTGCAAACCGAAGAATGCAGAGACGTGGTGCGTATGGTATAAGAACGGGCTTCGTAAGGAACTCCAGGCGCAGTTGAGGGGTGTTTTGGAGCCCCTGGAGTTCGCGCTAGTGAGGCGGATGGCAGGCTTCGCCATGGAGGCAGAAGAGAAGATTGCAGCCGATGTGGCCGCTCTCTCGAGCATGGAAGGAGGAAACCCGGGTAGGGACGTCGATGGCCATGAGGTGCCGGTCGGGGAACTCGCTAAGGGAAAGCGGGGGCGTCCGCGAAAACCTCCTACAGTGACATGTGATTGTGACGTACTGGTCCAGATGGTTCAGAAGCCACGCAAGGTGAGAGATTACCTGGAGGAGTTCTTGGATACGGCCAAGAGGTGTCAACCGAAGCCAGCCGAGGAGTGGTGTCATCTGTTTAGGGCTGGACTACGTGGAGATATTCGTGAAGAGCTCGTTGGAGTTCTGGAGCCTCTGGAATTTGCACTGGTGAGAAGGATGGCCAACCAAGCACTGCACGCGGAGGAGTGGTTGGCGGAAAGTGAGGCGGAGGCCGAGTATGATCGCGTCGCAGAGGGCGATGAAGACCTTGGATCCGAGACCCGCTGCCCCTCGCCATGTCAATGTGGCTAGACGAGATCCTAGGGACGATTCGTAGGAGTAGGACACGTGTTTCGCTATTGGTTTTATTTCATTTATTGGTTATTGGAGTTGGTGTTCTTTCCATTCGTTACGGCATTCTGTGTTTTGTGCAGATGCGCTGAGTTTTCTCTTACAAACTATTGTAGTCCTACTCCTTTTATTTATGACATTCATTCGTTGGTTTTAAAGATTCCAGTAGAGTTATCATGCTTTGTATGCCTCCCTTGATTGTTGTGTGAATGTGTGAATTCATTTCGGTAACGAACGATTGGTCTGAAAGATGTGGGCTTTGGAATTCGGGGACGAATTCCGATTAACGGGGGAGGATTGTAACGGCCCGGTTCCTGGCCCATAAAATTTCCCAAAGAATATGGGCTTCTCTACGGCCCATTTGGCAAAAACCTAGGGCTTCCCTTCCCCTTTCCTATAAAAAGAGATGCAGCCTCCCTTTTTGCCTCATCACAAATCTGAAGCGAAGCTCTGCAGAGAATTCCCGGAGGCCGAAAACCCTAGCCGTCGAGCTCTCTCCCCTTCTCTCCTGCGCCGCCTCTCTCTCTTCTCTCTCTCTCCCGCGCGTCGCTCTCTCTCTCTCTCTCTCCTCGCCGTCACCCTCTCTCTCTCCTCGCCGTCGCACGCTCTCTCTCTCTCTCCCTCTCGCCGGCGCCGTGAAGTGGTGGTGGTGACCAGATCTCAACCTTCTTAAATCCTTGTTTCCAGATCCAGATCCAGATCTAGACTAAGGTGGAGTGTCTCGATCCCAACCTTCTTTCATGATTCTGTATACTCCTATATGTTGGAGTTAGGTTTGATTAGACCCTGATTGGGAGTTAGGTTGATAGGACATGGTATTGCTAGGATGATAGATGAATGGATCATGATGCATAAGAACCCTCATACTGATAAATGGGACTTGATGAACTGAATTGAATTGTTGTGGTGATGATTGATTGGTAGTTGATTCTTGTATGTTTGGATGTGTTGTCCCATGTGTTGTTGTGATTGAAGTTAGGATGCTAGAGAGAAATAAATGCTAGGATGATAGATGAGTAATGATTATAAAAGTTATTGAAGTAGAACTTGAATGCGATGTGTATTGTGTGTGACACCGATAACGGGTGGCGTCTAGTGATTGAGTCCCAAGTACAAGTATGAATGAAAAAGGAAAGTAAATGAGAATGGGAAGGGATAAGTGAAAATGATAAGGAAGTGAAAGGATAAGTAAAAGTATGAGAGAATGATGTTAAGGTTAAGCATGGGTGGGAAAGCATATAGAGTCTAAGGAAAGTATGTGGGGTAGTAGTCCACGCTAGGTATCCATAGGAGATGTGGCCAATCCACAAGAATATGGAAGCACCCATAGGAGATGTGGCCAATCCACAAGAATATGGGGTAGAAGCCTAGTTGGGGCTACCCACTGTTGAAAAGGACGAAAAGATGAAAAGGATGTGCATTGTAGGGTTTTTAGCTCATGGTCGGGTAACGGGGAGTTAAAGGTGTCATAGGATCGAGTCGGAATGGTAAGATGAGTCGGTTAAGTCTAGGGTTTGACGTGTGTGGCAATGAGTGAGATCATTGTATTGATTGATCACTAGGTTGTTAGAAATGAATGGAAGTGAATGTGGAAAATTATAGATGACGTTAGGAAATGATAAAATGCATTAACTGATTGTAGTGGCTAGTCAGTCCTAGTTCCCGCATAGAGTAGTATAGAGTGTCATGCGGGCAGGCTGGTCTAGAACCACTTCACTGAGTAACTTGTTGCTCACCCCTCCATTTCCATTTTTTCCCTGTGCTCAGGACTGTAAGTAGAAGTATATGGATGTGGGTGTGACGGTATTTCAAAGAAGGTTATGCGCTCGTCTCTCGGGACCAGTAACGGGACACGTAGGGTTGTCTAAATGAGTAGACACGTGTCCATAACGCCCCTTCGATAACCCCGGTCGGACGCCGGGGGATCGGGCTGTTACAATTGGTATCAGAGCGGGTTAATATCCCTTAGTTCTGTCCTAAGGGATCGGCATTTTCGACGTTTTAAAAAAAAAAAAAAAAATTATTATTTCGTTATTACTAAGTGTTTTTCGGATTGTGAAAGATTATTTGAAAATCCCACTATATCCATACTTCTATTATGGTTCTGATTGAAATTTTATTGCAGGATGTTTTCGCTTGACCATTACGAGTGGAGGATGCCGCGTATGCACTACGGACGGAGGAACACCAGGGAGTATGCCCAAAGGCGTCACTATGACATGGAGGGTAACTTGGTGCTACCCATGTTTCCGGATCCTGAAGAGCAGTACAGGGAGTTTCCATTCAGGTACCCGCACGAGCAGACTGTGAGGCATAAGGTGTTGATGCCACATTTCCAGAGGATGGCTATGGAGGAACGTCTACTGCAGGGCAATGCGAGGTTCCAGCTTGCAACCGAAGAGGGGCCCCCGAGGAAGCGTGGCCGTCCATGCAAGCCGCCAAGTGCAGCAGGGGGACCCCCAAGGGTGTTCACCGGGAAGTGCCAGTGTGGAGTGCTGATCAAGAATGCTCAGGAGGACCGATCAGTCGCTGGATACACCGAGGACTTCATCAACCAAGCCAAGCTGTGCAAACCGAAGAATGCAGAGACGTGGTGCGTATGGTATAAGAACGGGCTTCGTAAGGAACTCCAGGCGCAGTTGAGGGGTGTTTTGGAGCCCCTGGAGTTCGCGCTAGTGAGGCGGATGGCAGGCTTCGCCATGGAGGCAGAAGAGAAGATTGCAGCCGATGTGGCCGCTCTCTCGAGCATGGAAGGAGGAAACCCGGGTAGGGACGTCGATGGCCATGAGGTGCCGGTCGGGGAACTCGCTAAGGGAAAGCGGGGGCGTCCGCGAAAACCTCCTACAGTGACATGTGATTGTGACGTACTGGTCCAGATGGTTCAGAAGCCACGCAAGGTGAGAGATTACCTGGAGGAGTTCTTGGATACGGCCAAGAGGTGTCAACCGAAGCCAGCCGAGGAGTGGTGTCATCTGTTTAGGGCTGGACTACGTGGAGATATTCGTGAAGAGCTCGTTGGAGTTCTGGAGCCTCTGGAATTTGCACTGGTGAGAAGGATGGCCAACCAAGCACTGCACGCGGAGGAGTGGTTGGCGGAAAGTGAGGCGGAGGCCGAGTATGATCGCGTCGCAGAGGGCGATGAAGACCTTGGATCCGAGACCCGCTGCCCCTCGCCATGTCAATGTGGCTAGACGAGATCCTAGGGACGATTCGTAGGAGTAGGACACGTGTTTCGCTATTGGTTTTATTTCATTTATTGGTTCTTGGAGTTGGTGTTCTTTCCATTCGTTACGGCATTCTGTGTTTTGTGCAGATGCGCTGAGTTTTCTCTTACAAACTATTGTAGTCCTACTCCTTTTATTTATGACATTCATTCGTTGGTTTTAAAGATTCCAGTAGAGTTATCATGCTTTGTATGCCTCCCTTGATTGTTGTGTGAATGTGTGAATTTATTTCGGTAACGAACGATTGGTCCGAAAGATGTGGGCTTTGGAATTTGGGGACGAATTCCGATTAACGGGGGAGGATTGTAACGGCCCGGTTCCTGGCCCATAAAATTTCCCAAAGAATATGGGCTTCTCTACGGCCCATTTGGCAAAAACCTAGGGTTTCCCTTCCCCTTTCCTATAAAAAGAGATGCAGCCTCCCTTTTTGCCTCATCACAAATCTGAAGCGAAGCTCTGCAGAGAATTCCCGGAGGCCGAAAACCCTAGCCGTCGAGCTCTCTCCCCTTCTCTCCTGCGCCGCCTCTCTCTCTTCTCTCTCTCTCCCGCGCGTCGCTCTCTCTCTCTCTCTCTCTCCTCGCCGTCACCCTCTCTCTCTCCTCGCCGTCGCACGCTCTCTCTCTCTCTCCCTCTCGCCGGCGCCGTGAAGTGGTGGTGGTGACCAGATCTCAACCTTCTTAAATCCTTGTTTCCAGATCCAGATCCAGATCTAGACTAAGGTGGAGTGTCTCGATCCCAACCTTCTTTCATGATTCTGTATACTCCTATATGTTGGAGTTAGGTTTGATTAGACCCTGATTGGGAGTTAGGTTGATAGGACATGGTATTGCTAGGATGATAGATGAATGGATCATGATGCATAAGAACCCTCATACTGATAAATGGGACTTGATGACTGAATTGAATTGTTGTGGCGATGATTGATTGGTAGTTGATTCTTGTATGTTTGGATGTGTTGTCCCATGTGTTGTTGTGATTGAAGTTAGGATGCTAGAGAGAAATAAATGCTAGGATGATAGATGAGTAATGATTATAAAAGTTATTGAAGTAGAACTTGAATGCGATGTGTATTGTGTGTGACACCGATAACGGGTGGCGTCTAGTGATTGAGTCCCAAGTACAAGTATGAATGAAAAAGGAAAGTAAATGAGAATGGGAAGGGATAAGTGAAAATGATAAGGAAGTGAAAGGATAAGTAAAAGTATGAGAGAATGATGTTAAGGTTAAGCATGGGTGGGAAAGCATATAGAGTCTAAGGAAAGTATGTGTGGCAGTAGTTCACGCTAGGTATCCATAGGAGATGTGGCCAATCCACATGAATATGGAAGCACCCATAGGAGATGTGGCCAATCCACAAGAATATGGGGTAGAAGCCTAGTTGGGGCTACCCACTGTTGAAAAGGACGAAAAGATGAAAAGGATGTGCATTGTAGGGTTTTTAGCTCATGGTCGGGTAACGGGGAGTTAAAGGTGTCATAGGATCGAGTCGGAATGGTAAGATGAGTCGGTTAGGTCTAGGGTTTGACGTGTGTGGCAATGAGTGAGATCATTGTATTGATTGATCACTAGGTTGTTAAAAATGAATGGAAGTGAATGTGGAAAATTATAGATGACGTTAGGAAATGATAAAATGCATTAACTGATTGTAGTGGCAAGTCAGTCCTAGTTCCTGCATAGAGTAGTATAGAGTGTCATGCGGGCAGGCTGGTCTAGAACCACTTCACTGAGTAACTTGTTGCTCACCCCTCCATTTCCATTTTTTCCCTGTGCGCAGGACTGTAAGTAGAAGTATATGGATGTGGGTGTGACGGTATTTCAAAGAAGGTTATGCGCTCGTCTCTCGGGACCAGTAACGGGACACGTAGGGTTGTCTAAATGAGTAGACATGTGTCCATAACGCCCCTTCGATAACCCCGGTCGGACGCCGGGGGATCGGGCTGTTACAAAGAAGATGAAGAACATCAGAGTGGAGTTCAAGGACCGAGTACACAAGCTGAGCCGGTTCAAGAACAAGAACAACCAGTATTGAGGAGAAGCACAAGACTTAGAAAGGATCCTTCCTCTTGGGTAAACACGCGAGTGTACTACAATGCCCAAGCTGTGGAGCATCCTTCTCAAGTTGTGTGTTCCTTTGCTCAATACCCTGAAGAACATTGTGCCTTTATGGTAAACTTGGATGAGAATTACATCCCAAGGAGCTATGAGGAGGCAATAATGGATAAAGAATGGAAGGAATCAGTTGGAGCTGAGGCAGGAGCTATGATAAAGAATGATACATGGTATGAGAGTGAGCTGCCTAAAGGAAGAAGGCTGTGACTAGTAGATGGAATTTCACAATCAAGTACAAGGCTGATGGTCAAGTAGAGAGGAAGAAGTCAAGACTGGTTGCAAGAGGTTTCACTCAAACGTATGGGGAAGATTACATTGAGACCTTTGCACCAGTAGCTAAGCTACATACAATCCGGATTGTGTTAAGCTTGGCAGTGAATCTAGGATGGGGCTTATGGAAAATGGATGTGAAGAATGCTTTCCTACAAGGAGAACTTGAGGATGAAGTGTATATGCATCCACCTCCTGGCTTGGAGAGCTTAGTAAAGAAAGGGAATGTGTTGAGACTGAAGAAAGCTATCTATGGACTGAAGCAATCACCAAGAGCTTGGTACAACAAGCTGAGTACTACCCTTAACGGCCGAGGCTTCAAGAAGTCTGAACTAGATCACACTCTCTTCACTCTCACTACTCCCTCAGGTATGATTGCACTCCTTGTGTATGTTGATGATATCATTATCTCCGGAAGTGATAAGGAAGGTATCATAGCAACCAAGGAGTTTCTTAAATCCATGTTTGAGATTAAAGACTTGGGAGAAATGAAATACTTTCTTGGAATTGAGATATGTAGATCCAAGGAAGGTTTGTTCATGTCCCAAAGGAAGTATACACTTGATCTTTTGAAATGTGCAGGTGCTTATGGAGGCAAGACAGCAAGGATGCCCATGGAGAATGGCTACAAAGTCCCAAAAGAGGGGGAGATTGAAGACAGCAAACCTTATCAGGATCCTAAACTCTATAGAAAACTAGTTGGCAAATTGATTTATCTTACCATAACTAGGCCTGACATTTGTTTTGCTGTGAATCAGGTGAGTCCACACATGCAAGTGCCTAAGGAACATCATTGGCGCATGGTAGAGAGGATCTTGATGTATCTCAACGGCTCACCTGATCAAGGAGTATGGATGGGGTGCAATGGAAGCACTGAAGTGGTGGGATACTGTGATGCGGATTGGGCTGGTGATAGAGCAGACAGGAGATCAACCACAGGCTATTGCACATTCATTGGAGGCAACTTGGTTACTTGGAAGAGTAAGAAGCAGAAGGTGGTGTCTTGCTCAAGTGCAGAAGCTGAGTATAGAGCTATGCTGAAGCTTACAAACGAGCTGGTGTGGATCAAAGGCATCTTGAAGCATTTGGAGATTGATCAAGCCACGCCAATGACCATGCATTGTGATAACCAAGCTGCCATCCACATTGCCTCCAACTCGGTGTTCCATGAGAGAACCAAACACATTGAGGTTGATTGCCACAAGGTGAGGCAGATGATCATCCTAGGAGTCATCCTGCCATGCTACACAAGAAGTGAAGATCAGTTGGCTGATGTGTTCACTAAAGCGGCAAGACAGAAGACAATGGAGTCCATTCACATCAGATTAGGCCTCATTAATCTTGGGAAGAGAAGGAGCTGATCCCCTTTGGCTGTGAGGTCTTTACTCTTTTTTTCCTCATCAAGGTTTTGTCCCAATGGGTTTTCCTTGGTGAGGTTTTTAATGAGGAAGATCTCATGGCTGTCCAAGCTTAGACTTTCACAAAGCTAAGCTTGAGGGGGAGTGTTAAGATATGGAGATTAAGTGAAAGGATCAAGGGTTTACATGAGAAGAGAGATCAAAGGAAGAGATGAAGTAGTTGTGTGAAGTTAAGGTGAAGTGTACGGATAGGGCAAAGGCCGTACAACTTAGGTACTTTGGGAGGTAAGGCAAAGTTCACATCTATCCTAAAGTGGCCAATGACTCTACAAGAGGAAGAGGCTTTAGGATATGACCGTTGGAGGATAAGGTTGGGACGCGGCTTGAGCTGTTGCTAGCTGTAAAGGCAAAAGGAGCATCTAGACAAAAAAACCTTTGGCATCAAGCGTGTAACAGCTCTCATCCGTTCATTCAAATGAGGCGCGCCCCTTCTTGGTTTGACTACACATGCTTAGTCTTTAGGATATGCTTTCACTATTACAAAACCCTTGTATGCTGATCCATATAAATATGTAATATCTCCATAATAATAAACTAGACTGTTCGAAACCATCTTTCTCTTTACTCATTCACTATGATTCTCCATTAGTCTCTAATCAGTCTCTTAATCTCTTATTCTCCTTCTCTAATTCTTTCTAAACTCAGATTATTCTTTACATTCCTAAAAGTCATAACTATCACACCTATCAACAGCACTACTTAAGCACACAGAATCAAAGGGTTTAGAATTCTTAGCCATTTGAAGATGGTATAGCTGATTCTTGCTGTCCCCTCTGCCAAAAACTCTCCCAGTCTTCAAATCTTGAAACTCTACTTCATCAGGTCTGAATACTACTTGACAATCAAGATCAATGGTAGCTTTCTTCACAGATAACAGATTTGAAGTGAACCGGGGCATGTAGAAGGCAGTTGTGTCCTTCTCAAACAGTTTGAGCTTTCCCACTCCTTCTATTGGGATCATAGCATCATTAGCTATCATAACACTCCCTGTTGCAGCCTTGATCTCACTTATAAGTCTCCTATCACTGATCATATGATGGCTTGCTCCAGAATCAATCACAATGGGTTTAGGAGCTCCGGATTGTACACCATGTTTCTTGCTTGCTGCTAGAGATTGTACATGTTCCATGAACACTCTCCATTCCTTCCTGGTGATGCAATAATCAGCTCCACCCTCTTTCTCCTGCTCTCTTAACACCACACTTTCTTCTACTGATTCACCCATGTAGGCTGAGTAAGAACACTCTCCTCTCACCACTAGTTGCACAGCCTCCTTGATCATCTTTAAGCTCATCTTGTCACTCAGATAACCAGACTCACTGTCCTTCCTCCAAGCCTTTCTCCTCATGAACCATACTTTGGAAAGCTTTCTCAACCTTCCCTTCTTACAGTTTGTAACACCCTTCCACTGAATTGACTTCTTGTTCTTCTCACACACATCACAAATGTATTGAACAAGCTCACACATCTCATTCACAAGAAAGTTAAAGATAACACCTTGTTCTCTCTTTTCTTGAATTACCTTTGGCCTTGCTGTAAGCTCCAGCCACACTTCTTTCAGCCTTCCCACAAGCTGATAAAGCTCATCCTTTCCTTGTTTCCAGTCACGGATCACTCTCTTGTCCTCACTGCCCTTCACAAGTTTGGACCTTTTCTTCATTAGCTGCTTCAATCCCACTCTTTCTAGTGATTTCTTGAACAGCTTCATCTTCAAAAATAACCAACTCCTTTAAAGGTTCTTCCTTTATCTGACCAGATCCATTCGTTTTCTCTCCCTTTCTTCACTTGATAACTTGATCTTGTCTTCATCTCTCTGCTAAAGTCGTTTGATTCCATCAGATGTCCTCAATCAAACCCACCAGATGAAGAACAGAGATCAAAACCACCAAGTACACTCAAGAACACCAAGAACAGCTCAAGAACACAAACCCAGATTTTTAAAAACAAGAATAACACACTCCCACCCTTTTAGTAACCTGGCTCTGATACCATATACACTTTTGTGTATTAGAGTGTGTATAAACAAGTTTAAGAACAATCAGACTGTTTTGTGTAAGATTAAAGAGATTAAGAGAATAAGTAGAAAGAGAATAGAGAGAATACTCAAAACTCCATTAATTAATTTAATGTCTCAGATACAAGTTATATATGAAGAGATAAGGCTAATACAAAGAAGATTTCGAAATCCATAAGCATGTGAAGTCAATGGATAGGCTGTAAAGGTGCTTCACATGCTTGGACAGGCTGTAAAGGTGCTTTACCTTTCCAGCTATGCTAGACCTTATCCAAACTACTCCTTCCTCATCCAGACTTCCTCTTGGGCGTGCTCCACTCTCCAAAGGGATGCAAAGTAACTTCCCATGCTTTTAACTTAGTTACCACAGTCAATCCAAAGTTACTGTGGTAAAACTCCAAAGTTACTTTCTGCCCCAATACTCTTCTTCTATCAATGTATCCACTCTTTATCACCTCATCTCAACAACTGGAATCACCTGATTTGAAAGTGGGATAACTTCTTCATCCCAACTCCTATGAGATGTTGAGATGAAGACCAAGAAGTGAAGAGATGGAGCTTTGGGGATAATAGAGTGTTGAGGCTGAGACAGTAACTTGGAGTTTTACCATGGTAACTTTTATTTTACCACAGTAACTTTGGAGTGGTAAGATAAAAGCATGGGAAGTTACCTTGAACCTATTTGGAGAAGGGATCACGTCCAAAGGGGAGCAAGGAGTGGTGTGGATAAGGTTTGGTCATAGCTGGAAAGGTGAAGCCACTTTACAGCCAGTCCAAGCATGTGAAGCATCTCAGCCTCTTATCTGTATTGACCTCACATGCTTATAGGTCTGAGTTGAATTCATTGAACCTAGACATGATTGTAATCTCTTTATATCTTGTAAACATTGAGATGAATTAATTAATGGAGTTTTGAGTCTCTCTCTCTAAAATCTCTCTATTCTCTCTAAATTTTACTCTAATCTTCTCTGATTATTATTAAACACACTCTAAAACACAAAAGTGTTTATGGTATCAGAGCCAGGTTGCTCAAAAGGGGGTGAGTGTGTGATTTCTTTTTCGAAAATCTGGGTTCTTTCTTGAGTGTTCTTAGTGTTCTTGGTTTTCTTGAGTGTTCGTGGTGAATCTGGGTTATGTTCTTCAGTCACTAGGCATGGAGATGAAGCACAGATCTAGTATTCCATTGAAGCTTGAAGAGGAAACTGGTGGGAGTTGGTCAAGATGGGCGAAGGCTGTGTTGAGGAGCTGTGTGTTGTGGAGTAGTCATAAAAAGGGGAAGCCTTTAAGAGACATGGCTTCAGAAGCAGGTCAGGCGTGGAGTCTGAAGTATGAAGATAGAGTTGTTCAAGAAAACCATACAAGATGTGGGATTGAAGCAGCTCATGGGAGTAGATCCGATCTGAAGAAGGTTTGTGGAGTCAAGAGCTAACACAGACCTGAGGGCAAGCTGAAATACTTGTGGAGAGAGTTGGATTTGTTGAGATCAAGAACATCAGATCCGGAGGTGATTCAAGAAAGGCTGGAGCAAGATGTAGTCTTGAGCCTTCTAGTGAGTTTAAACTCATCATATGGTCAGCTGATTATGCAAGTAGCCAAAGATGATGAGCGAGTAGATGTGGATGGGTTGTGTGAGCTTGTTCAGTCTTCATATAAAGTATATGAGAAGGGCAAGAGACTGATAAGAATCAGAGATGGTACAAGGTGTAAGAAGGGAAGATTGAGGAGACTGTCCAGGACTTGGGTCATGGTGAGAAAGACTCAGAGGAAGAGTAGACAGTGTGGATACTTTGAGAATGATATGGAGACAAGCCTGATAAAGAGTTTGCGCAGCATGTGGTTAGAGGAGAGTGTTCCTACTCAGCCTATATGGATAGTTCAGTAGAAGAAAGTGTGGTTATGAAGGGGCAAGGAAGCAAAGGAGCAGATGATCCTATCACAAAGAAAGAATGGGATGGGTTTGTCAAGTATGTGTATGCTTTGGCTACGACCCGGAGACAAGGTGCTCCTGCCTTAGCATCCACATCCAAACCCATCATCATTGATTCTGGAGCAACACATCATCTGATCAGTGATAGAAGTCTGATAAATGAAGTCAAGGCTGCAACAGGGAGTGTCATGATAGCTAATGGTGCTAGGATCCCAATAGAAGGAGTGGGAAACCTCAAGCTGTTTGAGAAGAACTCACCTGCATTCTATCTGCCTCAGTTCACTTCAAATCTGATATCAGTGAAGAAGGCCACAGTTGATCTTGATTGTCAAGTAGTATTCAGGCCAAATGAAGTTGAGTTTCAAGATTTGAAGACTGGGAGAGTTATTGGTAGAGGGGACAGCAAGAATCAGTTATATCATCTCCAAACAGCTAAGACCTCTAACCCTATTGATTTTGTATGCCTTTGTAGTACTGCTGATAGGTGTGACAGTATTACTTGGCATGCTAGATTAGGACATCCTCATGCTCGTGCAATTGAATTGATTATGCCTAATATGTCATTCAATCACTTGGAATGTGAAGCTTGCATCTTAGGGAAGCATTGTAGAACTGTTTTTCCCACATCAGAGACCATATATGCAAATTGCTTTGATCTTGTTCATTCTGATGTGTGGACAGCCCCTTGTATGTCTAGAGAAAACCAGAAGTACTTTGTGACATTCATAGATGATAAGTCTAAGTATACATGGATCACATTGCTGCCATCTAAGGATAGAGTTTTTGAGGCTTTTGTCAACTTCCAAGCATATGTAACTAACCATTACAATGCTACTGTGAAGGTACTACGGTCTGATAATGGAGGAGAATACACCAGTCATGCCTTCAAGAATCACTTGGCTAAACATGGGATAGTGCATCAGACCAGTTGTCCTTACACACCACATCAGACCTGTTGGCTAAACAACTAGAATCACCTGATTTGAAAGTGGGATAACTTCTTTTTGCCAACTCCTATGAGATTTATTCAACTTCCTGGTGATTCTCCACCACTTTATGTATCCAAATCAAGCTTCTCACAAAGTGATTCATCCGATTTTGATTGGAACGACGATGAAGCTGTGCTATTCTCAAACTGGGAAACTGGAATCACCTGATTTGTATGAGATTTAGGAATGTAAAGAATAATCTGAGTTTAGAAAGGATTAGAGAAGGAGAATAAGAGATTAAGAGACTGATTAGAGACTAATGGAGAATCATAGTGAAATGAGTAAAGAGAAAGATTGTTTAGAACTGTCTAAATCTTATTAAGGATGAGCTTACAATATATATAGGTCCATACACTTAGGGTTTTCGAAATCATAAAGGTTAAGCAAGCATGTAGAGTCAAAGGAGGAGCTGATGCTTTAATTTGAACCGGCCAATGCTAATCTTCACACGTTTGGAGCATCTTCTTGATCCAAGACTAGATGCTCTTACTTTCCAGCTCTTGCCAGCCTGTCCTAGCTGTCAAGACGCGCTTCCCTTATCCTTTCCAACGTTCGGATAAGGTCTTGGTCGAGTGTAACTTCAACCCGGTACATGAAGTTACTCGGAGAGTTACTTCAGCTCCTTTTACCTTGTACGGTCAATGGTACGGCCTCTCCGTCCGTACCATCCCTATTAACCCACTCCTTCTCTTAACTCCTTTGCTCCCTTCATGTCCCTAACTCCTTTGTGTCTTTACCTCAATTCTCATGTGTCTCAGCTCATCTTAACACTCCCCCTGAAGCTTAGCTTTGTGAAAGCCTAAGCTTGGATAGCCATGAGATCTTCCTCATTAAAAACCTCACCAAGGAAAACCCATTGGGATAAAACCTTGATGAGGGAAAAAGAGTAAAGACCTCACAGCCAAAGGGGATCAGCTCCTTCTCTTCCCAAGATCAATGAGGCCCAACCTGATGTGAATGGACTCCATTGCCTTTTGTCTCGCAGCCTTAGTGAAAACATCAGCCAAATGATCTTCACTTCTTGTGTAGCATGGCAAGATGACTCCTAAGATGATAATCTGCCTCACCTTGTGGCAATCAACTTCAATGTGCTTGGTTCTTTCATGGAACACCGAGTTGGAGGCAATGTGGATGGCAGCTTGGTTATCACAATGCATTGTCATTGGCCTGGCTTGATCAATCTCTAAATGCTTCAAGATGCCTTTGATCCACACCAGCTCGTTGATCAGCTTTAGCATAGCTCTATACTCAGCTTCTGCACTTGAACAAGACACCACCTTCTGCTTCTTGCTCTTCCAAGTAACCAAGTTGCCTCCAATGAATGTGCAATAGCCTGTGGTTGATCTCCTGTCTGCTCTATCACCAGCCCAATCTGCATCACAGTATCCAACCACTTCAGTGCTCCCATTGCAACCCATCCATACTCCTTGATCAGGTGAGCCGTTGAGATACATCAAGATTCTCTCCACCATGCGCCAGTGATGCTCCTTAGGCACTTGCATGTGTTGACTCACCTGATTCACAGCAAAACAAATGTCAGGCCTAGTTATGGTAAGATAAATCAATTTGCCAACTAGTTTTCTATAGAGTTTAGGATCCTGATAAGGTTTGCTGTCTTCAATCTCCCCCTCTCGTGGGACTTTGTAACCATCATCCATAGGCATCCTTGCTGTCTTGCCTCCATAAGCACCTGCACCTTTCAAAAGATCAAGTGTATACTTCTTTTGGGACATGAACAAACCTTCCTTGGATCTACATATCTCAAACATGGATTTAAGGAACTCCTTGGTTGCTATGATACCTTCCTTATCACTTCCTGTGATAATGATATCATCAACATACACAACGAGTGCAATCATACCTGAGGGAGTAGTGAGTGTGAAGAGAGTGTGATCTAGTTCAGACTTCTTGAAGCCTCGGCCATTGAGAGTAGTGCTCAGCTTGTTGTACCAAGCTCTTGGTGATTGCTTCAGCCCATAGATAGCTTTCTTCAACCTCAACACATTCCCTCTCTTCACTAAGTGTTCAAGGCCTGGAGGTGGATGCATATACACTTCATCCTCAAGTTCTCCTTGTAGAGAGGCATTCTTCACATCGATTTGCCATTACCCCCATCCAAGATTCACAGCCAAGCTTAATACAATCCGGATTGTGTGTAGTTTAGCTGCTGGCGCAAAGGTTTCTGTGTAATCTTCTCCATAAGTTTGAGTGAAACCTCTTGCAACTAGCCTTGACTTCTTCCTCTCAATCTTTCCATCAGCCTTATACTTGATTGTGAATATCCATCTACTAGTCACAGCCTTCTTCCCCTTTGGTAACTCACTCTCATACCATGTATCATTCTTGATCATAGCTCCTGCCTCAGCTCCAACTGACTCCTTCCATTCTTTATCCATTATTGCCTCTTCATAGCTTCTTGGGATGTAGTTCTCATCCAAGTTAACCATGAAGGCACAATGTTCTTCAGGGTATTGAGCAAAGGAACACACAGCTTGAGAAGGATGCTCCACAGCTTGGGCATTGTAGTACACTCGCGTGTTTACCCAAGAGGAAGGATCCTTTCTCAGCCTTGTGCTTCTCCTCAATACTGGTTGTTCTTGCTCTTGAACCGGCTCAGCTTGTGTATGCGGTTCTTGTGCTTCACTCTGATGTTCTTCATGTCTTTGGTCTTGCTCACCTTGATGATGAGAACCTGAGTTGAACTCTTCTCCTTCCTCACTCAAGCCGACTCCTTCTTGGCCATTTTCTTGAGTTTCAGGTTCACTTCTCCCCTCATGATCAAGGTGAGGTGTTTGAGCGGCTCTACTTGGTTCAGTTGAGCTCTCTTCTTGGCTTCCACTTCTTGTGGACTGATCCTGGTTCATCTTGATACCGAGACCTTCTAAAATGATCCTTAAGACTCCAGCCTTATCTGATGTGAGATCCTTCAAATCTTCTTGATTCTTCTCCTCATAGTATCCCCTTTCTTCAATAAACTTCACATCTCTGGATACAAGCACCCTTCTAGCTTCTGGATCATAACACTTATATCCTTTTTTGAGTTGTTGAGTAGCCAATGAACATTGCCTTTTTGCTTCTTGCTTCTAGCTTGTTCCTCAACTCTCCTGGTACTAGAACATAGCATAAGCATCCAAACACTCTCATGTATTCCAAGGATGGCTTGCGCTTGTTCAAAACTTCAAATGGTGCTTGATCCTTCAACACCTTTGTAGGCATCCGGTTGATTAGATAGCAAGCAGTGGATACAGCATCACTCCAGAATCTCTTAGGTACATTGGCTTGGAACATCAGTGACCGAGCCACCTCCATCAAGTGACTGTTCTTCCTCTCAGCTACACCATTCTGTTGTGGTGTGTAGGGACAGCTTGTTTGATGAAGGATTCCATGATGATCTAGATGACTCTTGAACGCATAGCTTGTGTACTCTCCTCCATTATCTGATCTCAAAATTTGAATCTTAGCATGATAATGGTTAGTCACATAAGCTTGAAAGTTCTTAAATGCATCTATCACCCTATCTTTTGATGCAATTAGTGTTAACCAGGTGTATTTAGATTTTTCATCAATGAATGTGACAAAATACTTATGATTATCTCTAGATAAGCTAGGTGCAGTCCACACATCAGTATGAATCAAATCAAAACAATTTTCATAGACAGTAGATGTTCTTGGAAACACATTCTTACAATGCTTGCCTAAAATGCAAGCTTCACACTTATTATTTTCAAAAACCACACCTGGTAACATCAAGTTCAAAGCCCTCTCATGGGGATGTCCTAATCTAGCATGCCACAATGCATTTTTATTCAAACTAGAAGCAGAAGTAAATGAGCAGTTATAATTGGAAACAGGATCAAGCTTCTCAAGCATGTATAAGTCTCCCTTTGTAACTCCTTTTCCAATCAATTGGCTGCTCTCTGTTGAAGAGAAGTCTTGAGAGGTTAAGAAGGAGCTTAGGAGGAATGGAGAAGGTTGGGTAAGGTGTGTCCGTACAAGGCAAGGCCGTACAAGGCCGTACTACTTGGCCGTACACACTTACCTCAGCTACGGTTAAGCCAAGAGTTACTTGAGTGACTTACCGTGATAAGAAGAAGCACTGATCACTCACCTGAAGGATCAGACCGTTACCAAAGGAAGAAGGAGCGTGTGACGGCCTGTCTTGAGCTGGAAAGGAGAAGGCATAAAGCAAAGATGCCTCACACACGCGGTCACTCCCATTGGAGAGTTCAAATGCATTCTTATCTTATCCATTGACTCTACATGCTTTCTCCTTTATGTAGTCGAAACCCTAGAGTCTCTCTCACACAATATAATGTATCCTAATCTCATTAATGAAAGTTAGACAGTTCTAAACAAATCAATCTCTTTATACTTTTCACAATGATTCTCCATTAGTCACTTAATCTCTTAAATCTACTCTAATCTCTTCTCTATTCTTATCTAAACTCAGATTATCTTTTGCATTACTCAAAAGTGATACTCTCAATATCCTGAAACTTCACATCATTAGGACTGAATATAACATTGTAATTCAAATCAGTAGTGCATTTCTTGACTGAAAGTAAGTTTGATGTGAATTCCGGAATATAAAATGCTCTAGTGTTCTTATCAAATAGCTTTAAGTTTCCTATTCCCTTAATAGGTATCTTATCTCCATTTGCAATCATCACACATCCATTAGTAGGTTCTATATCTTTAATCAGGTTGGTGTCACTAATCATATGATGAGATGCACCAAAATCTATAATCAATGGTTTGGATGTATTGCTAGCACTATGGCAGATACTAATTTGTGATTTATATGCATTCATCCTAGCATTTCTATCAATGCAATGCTCAATTCCAGTCTTACTATCAATCCTAGCAATCTCAGCCACATTATGAGTTATTTCTATAGTTCTAGCAATCATAGATGCACCAAATGAATACCCATGAATGTTACCATTATCCTTGAGCATTTTGATGAGTGCATCCATCTCGGATCTCCTGATGAAGTCTTGATCATTGCCTCGGGGGTTGATAGCTCCAGTATAGGTCACCAAAGCCTTTCCATCTCCTTCACGGTTCTCCACTTCAGTTCCTCGGTTAGATGGCCTTGCTCCGCTTGATCCTTCAGTCATGTGAGCTTTTGCCTCTCTCTCCTTCATGAACTTAGCCGGCTTCAAGTGGGGATGGAGTATCCAGCACTGACTCTTCTTGTGTCCATGCTTCTTGCAATGATCACAATTCCCATTGAACTTCCTATCCTCATACTTGTTGTAACCAGCTTTGTTGGCTTGTGGAGTCTCTTCCCGGTCAGATTGCGCAGCATTTGCAAGAGATAAGTCTCCCTTGCCCCCAAACAAACCCATTGAGCCCTGCTCCTTCTGTATCTGAGCATACACATCCTCAAGATCAGGTAACTTCTCGGACCTTAGCATGTGCTGGATGAGACCATTGTAACTCGCATTTAATGTGAGCAGCAACCCAAAGCCCTTGTCCTGCTCACGCCTTTCATTTAGAAGCTCAGGATCAACCGTGCTTGGCCTCAGCATCTCCAACTCAGACCAAAGAGACCTGAACCTCCCCAAGTGCTTAGTGAACTCCATGTCATCTTGAGTTAACCCATTGATTGCCTTCTTGACTTCAAACACTCGGTTCAGGTTAGAAGTGTTCCCATACACTTTCCTCAGAGTATCCCACAACTCCTTGGCTGTATCACAGTAGCTATAAGCATCTAAGATAGCCGGCTCCAAAGAGGCATGAAGAACTGACATCACCATCATGTCTTCTTGCTGCCACTTCTCTACAACACTCTCTGCTGGGCTCTCCTTGTCACCCTCTTGAGTAATCGCCATTGGAGCCTCACCAGATGTGATATGCTTCCACAAACCCTTGCTTCCCACAACAGTCTTCACCATCCTAGACCAGACTAGGTAGTTGCTTCCTTTGAATGTCACCGCGACCTTCATCTTCATACCACTCTCCATCTTGAACAGCTTGACGTCTACAGCTTGAACAACCGGTTAGATCTTGTACTTGATAGTTTTAGAAGATTAAAGAGAGATTAAGAGAGAAGAGTGAGAGATTGAGAGAGTTTACGTTAGAGTGTGACAAAGAGAATAGAAGGAGAATAAGTTTCCTTACTTGATTTGTTACATATGACAGGATATTTAAAGGCATACAAGAGTGAATAAACAATGAGAAGATAGTACAAGGGAAAGAATAAACAAAGAGGAAGCAGATCAGCGGATGGCTCGTCCAGCAAGAGGGATAGTGACAGCTCCCAAAGGTCAGCTCCCTCTCTCTCCTCTTAAGCACACCCATGACTCCTCCACTCACTTCTCTTCAACGGATACATGTCGACATTCCCACTCACTAGGAGATCTTTTAACCACCTGACCGAGTTGGTTAACTCATGACTTGCTTCCTTTCCTTGCAAGTCACTCTTAGGTTGTACGGACAGCCTTGTTCTCCAAGTTCCTATCTTCTTGCTTTATTCTTCATGTCAACACTCCCCCTCAAGCTTGACAGTAGTGAGTGTCAAGCTTGGAAATCCATGAAGCATTCCCTCATTAAAACCTTTACTTGGAAAAACCACTTGGGATAAAAACCAAGGAAAGGAAAAAGAGTAGAATACTCCATGGTGAGGGGATCATTGACATGGAAGGTTTATGAGTCCAAGTCTTGGGAGAATGGACTCACAAACTTTGCTGCTGGCTGCCTTGGTAAAGATGTCAACCAGCTGATCCTCACTTCTTGTATAGTATGGGAGAATCACTTGCTGCTCTACTGCTTGTCTCACCTTGTGGCAGTCCACTTCTATGTGTTTTGTCCTCTCATGGAAGACTGAGTTGGATGCAATGCGTATTGCAGCTTGATTGTCACAATGCATGGTCATGGGAGTGGTGATCTTAATTCCCAAGTCGCCTAGAAGCCCCTTTATCCAGATAAGCTCACTGGTTAGCTTCCTCATTGATCTGTACTCTGCTTCTGCACTTGAGCAAGACACTACCTTCTGTTTCTTGCTCTTCCAAGAGACCAGATTCCCTCCAATGAATGTACAATAGCCGGTGGTTGACCTTCTGTCTACTCTGTCCCCAGCCCAATCTGCATCACAATATCCTATCACCTCAGTGTTCTTGTTGCAAGCCATCCATACACCCTGACCTGGCGCCTCTCTCAAGTATCTTAGGATCCTCTCCACCATGTTCCAGTGATGAACCTTGGGAGTTTGCATGTGCTGGCTTACTTGATTAACTGCAAAGCACACATCTGGCCGAGTGATGGTTAGATAGATCAGCTTCCCAACCATCCTTCTATACTGCTTGACATCTTTAAATGGAGTATCTTCATACTCCCCCTCTCGCAATACCTTGTAACCTTCTTCAAGTGGTGTCTTGGCTTGTCTTCCTCCAAGATCTCCTGCCTCCTTTAAGATGTCCAGGGTATACTTTCTTTGGGACATGAACAATCCTTCCTTTGATCTGCACATCTCAATGCCGAGGAAGTACTTCAGTTCTCCTAGGTCTTTGATATCAAATGCGGCTTTAAGAAAGGTCTTGGTTGAACTGATCCCCTCCTTGTCACAACCAGTGATGATGATATCATCCACGTAGACTAGAATCACAACAATCCCTTGCTTGCTGGTGAGAGTGAAGAGTGTGTGATCCGCTTGAGACTTCACAAAGCCTCTCCCATTCAGTGTAGTGCTCAGCTTGTGATACCAAGCTCTTGGTGATTGCTTCAAACCATAGATGGCCTTTCTGAGTCTGAGTACACTCCCTGGTTTCACCATCTCTTCCATTCCCGGCGGTGGCCTCATATATACCTCATCTTCTAGTTCACCTTGCAAGAAAGCATTCTTCACATCCATTTGCCAAAGTTCCCACTCTTGATTTACTGCCAATGAGAGAATGATCCGGATTGTGTGAAGCTTGGCCACTGGTGCAAAGGTGTCTAGATAGTCTTCTCCATACACTTGTGTGTATCCTCTTGCTACCAATCTGGTCTTCTTTCTTTCTTGCTTCCCGTTTGCAAGGTACTTGATGGTGTGTATGAGTCTGCTGGTCACGGCTTTCTTCCCTTTTGGCAGCTCTGTCTCATAGCAGGTGTTGTTCCTCTCCATGGCTCCCATTTCATAACTCACTGATTCCCTCCATTCGTCATCTTCCATAGCTTCTGCATATGTTCTTGGTATCCATTCCTGATCCAATGAACCCACAAAGGCTTGATGTTCTTCTGGATAGTGAGCTAGGGAGCACACGCCACTGGGTGGGTGAGCTACTTCCTCTGCATTGAAGTAGACTCTGGTGTTGTTCCAGTTTGAAGCCGGCTTCTTGATCCTAGTACTTCTCCTAAGTACTGGCTGAGCATTTTCATTATGAGTTCCTTCTCCACCTTTCAAGTTCTGATTCTGATCCTCCACTTCCTCCTCTTGGTCATGGTGCTCTTCTTGATCATGAACTTCCTCAGATACTGGTGGTTCACTATTTCCCCCCTCAGGATCAAGGGGAGCAGCTTCTCGGATCTCAACTTCATCTGTAGTTGTCTCAGTCTGCTCTTCAGACTGGCTTGATCCTTCCACATTATCTGATCCTGCTTGTCCCGACTCTTCCATAGGTAAGCAGACCCCAAGTCTCCTCATGACTTGTCTGAGATTGGCTGCTCTATCTGATGCGGATTGAGACAGGTTCTCCAGCTCATTCCAATCCTTGTTGTTGTAGTACCCTCTGGTTTCTACAAACTTCACATCTCTAGACACCAGGACTCTCATAGTCTCGGGTTCATAGCACTTATAGCCCTTCTGGTTTGGTGAATACCAATGAACATAGCTCTTGTGCTCTTAGCCTCCAGTTTGTTCCTTAGTTCTCCTGGTTTCAAAACAAAACAAAGGCACCCAAACACACGTATATGATCAATGGATGGTTTAGTTTTGTTCAATACCTCAAATGGAGAGTGATCTTGGAGAACTCTGGTAGGAATTCGGTTGATCAGGTAGCATGCAGTTAGGACCGCATCTCCCCAAAAACTCTTTGGGACACTTGTATGGAACATCATGCTCCTAGTTACCTCCATGAGGTATCTGTTCTTCCTCTCGGCCACACCATTTTGTTGTGGAGTGTATGGACAGCTGGTTTGATGGATCACACCCCGTTTGGCTAGATGAGCTTTGAATGCATTGCTGGTGTACTCTCCTCCATTATCTGATCTTAAAATCTTAACTTTGGCATTATAATGGTTAGAGACATATGTTTCAAAGTTTATGAATGCATCTAAGACCCTATCCTTTGATTGTAAGAGAGTGATCCATGTGTACTTGGATTTCTCATCAATAAAAGTCACAAAATACTTGTGATGTTCTCTAGAAAGACATTTAGCTGTCCATACATCCGAGTGGATTAAATCAAAGCAGTGTTCATAGATTGTACTAGACTTGGGAAATACAGTTTTGCAATGTTTTCCTTATATACAAGCTTCACAATCTTGTTAGAATGAAATACTAGGCAACATGATGTTCAAGGCACGAGAGTGAGGATGTCCTAATCTAGCATGTCACATTACATCTTTAGGGAAATTAAAACTTGAATTGAAAGCAACAGATAGATCGGATGCAAGCTTAGTGTCTTCTAGCAAGTACAGGTTTCCCTTGCTCACACCTTTGCCAAGCAACCTACATGAGTCAATATCCTGAAAGTAGACATCATCAGGCGTAAATATAACATTGAAATTCAAGTCATTGGTCACCCTTTTCACAGATAATAGATTAGAAGTGAAACTAGGCATGTAGAAGGCTTTAGATTCTTTCTCAAATAATTTAAGTTCACCTATGCCTCTAATTGGAACCTTGTTACCATCAGCTATCATAACATTTCCTACTGCAGGAGTAATATTTTTAATCAAGTTTAAATCACTAATCATGTGATGAGAGGCTCCTGAGTCTATGACTAAGGGTTTAACCCTATCAGATTCATGAGCAACTTGAAAAGCAATGAATAAACTCCTAGGAAATTGATAGGATGCACTAAGGGAGGTACCAAGAGTTTTACCAGACTCCTTGAGAGCTTTGATGAGTGCCTCAATGTCGGATTTCTTGATGGACTCATCCTGATTTCCCTTGCTCTCATGAGTGCGGTAGGCTGTGGAAGCTTCTCCTACATCACCTGAGTAGTTTGCTCGACCATCAGTCTTGAACTTAGCCGGTTTGAGGTGTGGGTGAAGTATCCAGCACTTGTCCTTCCCGTGACCCTTCCTCTTGCAATGATCACACACCCACACTTTCTTCTCCTCCGGCTTGTAGTATCCTTTGTTGGCTACTCCGGCAGGTTTGCTCTCGGCTCCTTCAGCTTGACTGGCCATCACCAGCTCTCCTTTTCTCTTAAAGAGACCCACTGATCCGTGCTCCTTCTGAATCTCAGCACACACTTCATCTAGAGATGGGAGCTCCTTGTTCCTCAGTATGTGCCTAATAAGGTCATCATACCCCGGGTTGAGAGTGAGCAGCAAGGCAAAGACCTTATCCTGCTCCCTTCTTTCATGTAGAACATCCGGATGAACTGTGGCAGGTCTGAGCATCTCTAACTCAGCCCATAGGGACCGGAACTTCCCAAAATGAGCATCAAAGTCTGTGTCCTCTTGACTGAGAAAGTTGATTTCTCCTTTTACTTCATACACCTTGCTGATGTTGGATTTGTTGGCATACACCTTCTTGAGAGTGTCCCACAGCTCCTTAGAAGTTTCACAAAATGCATAAGCCTCTTGGAGAGAAGGGGCGAGGCTATTCTGGATGATAGACAACACCATGAGGTCCTCCTGACCTTTCTTCTTATCCTCAGCATCTGCAACCACCACTTCTTTGCCATCCTCTCCTAGGACAGTCTTCTTGGTGGGGCGGCCTTCTTCAACAATCTCCCAAAGACCTCTGCCTCCGAGAGCTGTTTTGGCAAGTCTTGCCCATGTCAGGTAGTTAGGACCCTTGAGAGTAACTGGTATCATCACCATCTTTGGGTTCTCAGAGGTATCCATCAAGAGAGAAAGAGAAACAAAAGTTTTGGATGAACTTTGCTATTTTTGGCAAATTCTGGAAATGGGATTGAAGAACACCTCAAGAACAGGATGAACTTTGCCAAAAATAGAAATAAAACACAGAGAGTTTGCGGAAGAAAAAGAGATTTTAGGTCTCAAGAGCAAAGTTGCTCTGATACCATGATAGTTTTAGAAGATTAAAGAGAGATTACGAGAGAAGAGTGAGAGATTGAGAGAGTTTACGTAAGAGTGTGACAAAGAGAATAGAAGGAGAATAAGTTTCCTTACTTGATTTGTTACATATGACAGGATATTTAAAGGCATATACAAGAGTGAATAAACAATGAGAAGATAGTACAAGGGAAAGAATAAACAAAGAGGAAGCAGATCAGCGGATGGCTCGTCCAGCAAGAGGGATAGTGACAGCTCCCAAAGGTCAGCTCCCTCTCTCTCCTCTTAAGCACACCCGTGACTCCTCCACTCACTTCTCTTCAACGGATACATGTCGACATTCCCACTCACTAGGAGATCTTTTAACCACCTGACCGAGTTGGTTAACTCATGACTTGCTTCCTTTCCTTGCAAGTCACTCTTAGGTTGTACGGACAGCCTTGTTCTCCAAGTTCCTATCTTCTTGCTTTATTCTTCATGTCAACAGTACTGAGAACCCACGCTGCTCTCTAGAACACAGATTCACTCTTGAGTCTTCAAATGAACCTCCCACGGATCACCAAGACACACACACAACACCTTGAGCTTTTGAACTCTAAAGAAACTATCAAACACACTCACTTGTTCTCTTAAGGTTTCAAACTTGAATCCTTAAAAGAATCACTCACGAACTGAGATTGTAATCAACCTGGCTCTGATACCATATGAGATTTAGGAATGTAAAGAATAATCTGAGTTTAGAAAGGATTAGAGAAGGAGAATAAGAGATTATGAGACTGATTAGAGACTAATGGAGAATCATAGTGAAATGAGTAAAGAGAAAGATTGTTTAGAACTGTCTAAATCTTAGGGTTTTCGAAATCATAAAGGTTAAGGATGAGCTTACAATATATATAGGTCCATACACTTAGGGTTTTCGAAATCATAAAGGTTAAGGAAGCATGTAGAGTCAAAGGAGGAGCTGATGCTTTAATTTGAATCGGCCAATGCTAATCTTCACACGTTTGGAGCATCTTCTTGATCCAAGACTAGATGCTCTTACTTTCCAGCTCTTGCCAGCCTGTCCTAGCTGTCAAGACGCGCTTCCCTTATCCTTTCCAACGTTCGGATAAGGTCTTGGTCGAGTGTAACTTCATGCCGGTACATGAAGTTACTCGGAGAGTTACTTCAGCTCCTTTTACCTTGTACAGTCAATGGTACGGCCTCTCCGTCCGTACCATCCCTATTAACCCACTCCTTCTCTTAACTCCTTTGCTCCCTTCATGTCCCTAACTCCTTTGTGTCTTTACCTCACTTCTCATGTGTCTCAGCTCATCTTAACAATTTGAAAGTAGGATAACTTCTTCATCCCAAGTCCTATAAGATTTATTCAACTTCCTGGTGATTCTCCACCACTTTATGTATCCAAATCAAGCTTCTCACAAAGTGATTCATCCTGGTTTGATTGGTACGACGATGAAGTTGTGCTATTCCCAAACTGGGAAACTGGAATCGCCTGATTTGAAAGTGGGATAACTTCTTCATCCCAACTCCTATGAGATTTATTCAACTTCCGGGTGATTCTCCACCATTTTATGTATCCAAATCAAGCTTCTCACAGAGTGATTCATCCTGTTTTGATTGGAACGATGAAGAAGCTGTCCTATTCTCAAACTGGGAAACTGGAATCACCTGATTTGAAAGTGGGATAACTTCTTCATCCCAACTCCTCTGAGATTTATTCAACTTCCTGGTGATTCGCCACCACTTTATGTATCCAAATCAAGCTTCTCACAAAGTGATTCATCCTGGTTTGATTGGAACGACGATGAAGTTGTGCTATTCCCAAACTGGGAAATTGCAATTACCTGATTTGATAACTTCTTCATCCCAACTCCTATGAGATTTATTCAACTTCTTGGTGATTCTCCACCACTTTATGTATCCAAATCAAGCTTCTCACAAAGTGATTCATCCTGGTTTGATTGGAACGACGAAGAAGCTGTCTTATTCCCAATCTGGGAAACTGGAATCACCTGATTTGAAAGTGGGATAATTTCTTCTTGCCAACTCCTATGAGATTTATTCAACTTCCTGGTGATTCTCCACCACTTTATGTATCCAAATCAAGCTTCTCACAAAGTGATTCATCCTGGTTTCATTGGAACGACGATGAAGCTGTGCTATTCCCAAACTGGGAAACTAGAATCACCTGATTTGAAAGTGGGATAACTTCTTCTTGCCAACTCCTATGAGATTTATTCAACTTCTTGGTGATTCTCCACCACTTTAGGTATCCAAATCAAGCTTCTCACAAAGTGATTCATCCTGGTTTGATTGGTACGGCGATGAAGCTATGCTATTCCAAACTGGGAAACTGGAATCACCTGATTTGAAAGTGGGATAACTTCTTCATCCCAACTCCTCTGAGATTTATTCAACTTCCTGGTGATTTTCCACCACTTTTTGAATCCAAATCAAGCTTCTTAAAAAGATATTCATCCTAGTTTGATTGGAACGACGAAGAAGCTGTTATATTCTCAAATAGGGAAACTGGAATCACCTGATTTGAAAGTGGAATAACTTCTTCTTGCCAACTTCTATAAGATTTATTCAACTTCCTGGGGATTCTCCACCACTTTATGTATCCAAATCAAGCTTCTCACAAAGGGATTCATCCTGGTTTGATTGGAACGACGATGAAGCTGTGCTATTCCCAAATTGGGAAACTGGAATCACCTGATTTGAAAGTGGGATAACCTCTTCATCCCAACTCCTCTGAGATTTATTCAATTTCCTGGTGATTCTCCACCACTTTATGTATCCAAATCAAGCTTCTCACAAAGTGATTCATCCTGGTTTGATTGGAACGACGAAGAAGCTGTTCTATTCCCAAACTGGGGAAACTGGAATCACCTGATTTGAAAGTAGGATAACTTCTTCTTGCCAACACCTATGAGATTTATTCAACTTCCTGGTGATTCTCCACCACTTTATGTATTCAAATAAAGCTTCTCACAAAGAGATTCATCCTGGTTTGATTGGAACGACGAAGAAGTTGTGATATTCCCAAACTGGGAAACTGAATCACCTGATTTGAAAGTGGGATAACTTCTTCTTGCCAACTCCTATGAGATTTATTCAACTTTCTGGTGATTCTCCACCACTTTATGTATCCAAATCAAGCTTCTCACAAAGTGATTCATCCTGGTTTGATTGGAACGACGAAGAAGCTGTCTTATTCCCAATCTGGGAAACTGGAATCACCTGATTTGAAAGTGGGATAACTTTTTCTTGCCAACTCCTATGCGATTTATTCAACTTCCTGGTGATTATCCACCACTTTATGTATCCAAATCAAGCTTCTCAAAAAGTGATTCATCCTGGTTTGATTGGAACGACGATGAAGTTGTGCTATTTCCAAACTGGGAAATTGCAATTACCTGATTTGATAACTTCTTCATCCAACTCCTCTGAGATTTATTCAACTTCCTGGTGATTCTCCACCACTTTATGTATCCAAATCAAGCTTCTCACAAAGTGATTCATCCTGGTTTGGTTGGAACGACGAAAAAGCTGTTCTATTCCCAAACTGGGAAACTGGAATCACCTGATTTGAAAGTGGGATAACTTCTTCTTCCCAACTCCTATGAGATTTATTCAACTTCCTGGTGATTCTCCACCACTTTATGTATCCAAATCAAGCTTCTCACAAAGTGATTCATCCTGGTTTGATTGGAACGATGATGAAGCTGTGCTATTCCCAAACTGGGAAACTGGAATCACCTGATTTGAAAGTGGGATAACTTCTTCATCCCAACTCCTATGAGATTTATTCAACTTCCTGGTGATTATCCACCACTTTATGTATCCAAATCAAGCTTCTCACAAATTGATTCATCCTGGTTTGATTGGAACGATGATGAAGCTGTGCTATTCCCAAACTGGGAAACTGGAATCACCTGATTTGAAAGTGGGATAACTTCTTCTTGCCAACTCCTATGAGATTTATTCAACTTCCTGGTGATTCTCCACCACTTTAAGTATTCAAATCAATCTTCTCACAAAGAGATTCATCCTGGTTTAATTGGAACGACGAAGAAGCTGTCCTATTCCCAAACTGGGAAACTGGAATCACCTAATTTGAAAGTGGGATAACTTCTTCTTGCCAACTCCTATGAGATTTATTCAACTTCCTGGTGATTCTCCACCACTTTATGTATCCAAATCAAGCTTCTCACAAAGTGATTCATCCTAGTTTGATTGGAACGACGATGAAGCTGTGCTATTCCCAAACTGGGAAACTGGAATCACCTGATTTGAAAGTGGGATAACTTCTTCATCCCAACTCCTCTGAGATTTATTCAACTTCCTGGTGATTCTCCACCACTTTATGTATCCAAATCAAGCTTCTCACAAAGTGATTCATCCTGGTTTTATTGGAATGACGAAGAAGCTGTTCTATTCCCAAACTGGGAAACTGGAATCACCTGATTTGAAAGTGGGATAACTTCTTCTTGCCAACTCCTATGAGATTTATTCAACTTCCTGGTGATTCGCCACCACTTTATGTATCCAAATCAAGCTTCTCAAAAAGTGATTCATCCTGGTTTGATTGGAACGACGAAGAAGCTGTCTTATTCCCAAACGACGAAGAAGCTGTCTTATTCCCAAGCTGTTTGTTCTCCACGTTCTCATGTCCACCCTTGAAGAAAGAAGGCCTTGGAAGCAAAGGTTATGAAGAGGTAGCCTCTTCAAAAAACCAGATCCAGGCGAGTCTCATGGTGATTCTCATGAAGAAAGGTGGTCTCTTTGACATGGTGGGTTAAAGAGGAAGGTCCATGGAAGAAAGAGATGTTGGGGTCGACACCAACAGCTTAGATCTTGCCATGTATTATGGAGTTTCAAGGAACTAACACTAGTTCCTTGGCTGTAAGGAAATATCTTTCTCTTGTATAAAGCTTGAGTATTTTGAACTGAAAATTATATTAAACTGATTGAGATGTGGTGTTGTGATTGAAAACCTGAGGATGTGTTTAAAGATTGCTAGACATGAAATGTTTAGAATCTGTTACAGGATACTTAAAGAGTCTTGTTTGATGTTGAGAAATGAAAATGCTTGCCTCGGTTCATAATGAATGTGTGTTAGGGAGTTAGAAGTTTGTCTAAACCTGATAACTTTCATGAAGTGAAACTGATTAAGGTGTTGCATTGTCTGATGTTGATTGTTGATAGTAGTGCTTAACTAAGGTTCATAGTGATGCTTGTTGTGATTGCTTAAATCTGCTTGCATACATGGATTGAAACCGTTTTAAAGTTATTGCATACTGTCTTGTGGCTGTCTTACATTGAAGCATTAGATTCATGTCTAAATTGCTGAGTAAAGAAGCTTTAAAAATTGCCTAAGTAGCATGTATTGAATATGTTAAGATCATGCTTGTGCTTAGAGAGTTTGCTTGCAAAGATTAGAACTTGAAAATGACTTTTTTAATCTGTCGCAATGCTTGTGATATTGGGAATCAAACTTGATGATTAATCAAGGATTGATCCCAATACTATTGTGTCTTATCTTTGCTGGAGTTTGAGTGATGTTTCAGGTTCACAAGAAGTGTTCTTTGCTCACCATACATCCGAGTATAAGAGGAAGACTTGTTGCCCATTGTGTGTGCAATGGAGAGTGGTTACTAGTGTGATATGGCGCCACTGGTGTGAAGTCTCACTGAAGCTCACTTCAATCTTGAACCTAGATTAGGCCAAGCTTGAGGAGGGGAGTTGAGTGAGCTTCCAAGGCGATCCAAGAAGTCCATTGCAAGCACCTGAAGAAGGAGCCATCCGGGTTTAGGCTGTGGCGAGTCTATTCAAGAGAGCACTCAAACTAAGATAGAGTACTCTTGGCTGTGAGAAGATGAAGGTTACTCTATCAATGCGGGTTCTAGTGTGAGGTGGTTGAAGAGATAGCTGAGGCTTCCACAAGCATTCCATTCAAGATGGCGAGTTCAAGAAGAGGCTGCAATGGTGTGTGTGTGTTGATCATGAAGCCATCCGTCCAAGCTTGTTCCTGTGAGAGTCTTAAGCTTGAGGGGGAGTGTTGAAGCTTACATGATCAGAATGAGCTTGGTGGTTATTCTAGAAGAGGAAGCAACCTGTTGGCAAGTATGATGAAGGATGAAGAAGCAATGTCCAAGGCGGCTTCAAGTGTTGAGGTGATTGGAGAGTGGCTGAAGCATCCTCATGTACTTCCAGCAACAAGGTGGCGACTCTAGAAGAAGAAGAAGCAGCCAAGACTCAGCAAGAGTGTTGTATCTCCAAGAAGAGGCTGATCTGGTGTGTCCGAGCACTTCAACCTAACAAGAGGTTAGGTGAAAGGGGGAGAGACCAAGATCAGGCAGTAAGGAGAGTACAAGGCGTGGGGAGAATGAAGAGGCCATGATCCAGAGTCTTTGTGTCCCTTACATTGTTGGTAAGGCACAAAGACTCACTGGCCAATCCCTAGGCCTTGGAGACTTTACTCTTTTTCCCTCATCAAGGTTTTGTCCCAAAGGGTTTTCCTTGGTGAGGTTTTTAATGAGGAAGTTCTTCAAGGTTCCAAGCTTGACTTAGGATCACCTAGAGTCAAGCTTGAGGGGGAGTGTTGACTTTAAGAAAGTAATGGAGCCAAAGGAAAAGTATGGAGGAGTTTGGGTCTGGTGCAAAGATAGGGACAAGATCTTAAGAGATTTTCTATCAAGGCTTCATGAAGGTTTAGAGAAGTCTAGAAGTGTCATGAAGGCTGTGCAAAGATAGGGTTTAAGTCCAGGAGGGACTTAGACACCATTTGGAGATAGTTCGGTGATGGTGCAAAGATAGGGCGTCCCGAGGTTCAGACGGTACAGACGGTACAGACGAACCGTGCGAACTTAGGGCGACCCAGAACCTGATCACACTCAACCATTGGAGATGTTTGAGTGACATGTGCAAACTTAGGGCGAGGTACGGACAGGCGGTCCGTACCATCAACCGTACTTGCTCCGGATCAACCTGAAATAAAGAAGTGCAAAGATAGGGTGCCGGTTCAGCATGAAGAGAGGCAACCTGATCCAGCTGAGCTTATGGACGTGTGTGGATAAGGTCAGGCTGTCATGAGCTGGCATTAGCTGTAAAGTGAAGGCAAAGGAGACCATGTATCTAGCCAAAGAAGTGGGAAGATACATGGGAGCCTATGAGGAGCCAATGAGAGAGCAGCCTTCCCTTTGACCACATTTGAATCAACCAATCAGATTCATCACGTCCCAAACCTTCCCAAAAGACTCCATCCTGTCCATTCATCTCTTAAGTAATTTATCAGCCATTAGATTTAGGTTTCTGATGAGAAAACATTGTAAAGCTTATAAATAAGCTATTGTGGACGAATTTGTAACTCTTAAGAGAGTATGGGGGATTTCCCCATCTCCTTCATATTATAAAGTATGTTCTTGATCAGATTTCCTTAATCTCTCCCTTTCTTAGTCTCTAATCTCTTAATCTCTCAAAGTCTCTTTGTTTCTGATCTAAGTTCATACTACTTCATCAGATTCTTTCTTCACCATTTCAAGACTCTATTCTGTCCTAAGAGGCTTGTTCTTCACACACACATCCTAGACTCTTAAATCTCATAGTACGGACGTCCGTATAAGGCCGTACATGGCCGTACCGTCCGTACCAAATGCCTCGACCAAAAGTTACCCAACCTCGACCAAGTGAAACGGTAACAAGAAGATGTTACCTTGAGGGCTTAGTGAATATGATCAGACCGTTGAGAGGATAAGGGGCGCGCGGTGCCAGGCTGGAACGGGCTGGAAAGCTAAAGCACCTTTAGTTCAAGGTGCCATAAGCGTGTGGTGCATCCTAGTGGTTGATTTGAATCCATTGCCTTGACTTCACATGCTTTCTCCTTTCCTTATCATTTCGAGAACCCTAGTAGCTCTACTATATATTGTAACTCATCATCATTAATAAAGACTAAGCAGTTCTGAGTCTCTCTAATCTCTTAAGTCACAATGATTCTCTCTTAGACACAAAACTTTTCTCAAGTCTCATAATCTTTCCTAATCACTTTCTAATCTCTACTTAAACTCTCACTTACATTCTAGTTACTCTAAGGATCTCTAAATCTCATATGGTATCAGAGCCAGGTTCATTAGAATATGGGGTTGATCTTTAGAGAGTTACAAGATGAAGGCTTTGAAGCTACACGCGGGTAGCTTTGAAGGTGTTGAAGCTGTGATACGTTCTAGTTGAAGCTGTGCTACGTTCTGTGTGTGTGCGTGATTCAAGACTCAAGTTTGGTGTGTGTACGCGATTCAAGACTCAAGATTTCATCAGATTCAAGCTGTTCAAGTCAAGCTGAGTAAAGATGGAACATGGGATGAACATGAGGATGAAGGTAGCGGTTACTTTCAAAGGTAGCAACTACCTTGTGTGGTTTCGAATGGTGAAGACTGCGGTGGGGAGTAAGGGTTTGTGGGGGCACATCACAACAGGGGAGGCTCCGAAACTCATTACTCAGGGAGGAGATCAAGAAGAGGTCTCCAATGAAGTGGCTGTAGAGAAATGGCAACAAGAAGACATGCTGGTGATGACGGTTCTACACGTATCCTTGGATCCAGCTATCTTGGATGCCTACAGCTACTGTGAATCAGCCAAAGAGCTGTGGGACACGCTGAAGAAGGTGTATGGGAACACTTCCAACCTCAGTCGTGTGTTTGAAGTGAAGCAAGCTATCAACCGTCTAGTGCAAGAGGATATGGAGTTCACTAAGCACTTGGGGAGGTTCAGGTCCTTGTGGTCCGAGCTGGAGATGCTGAGGCCGAGCACAACTGATCCTGATCAGTTAAATGAGAGGCGCGAGCAAGATAAGGTCTTTGGGCTGCTCCTCACACTGAACCCGGCCTACACTCAACTCATCCAGCACATGTTGAGGGCAGACAAGCTTCCGGACCTTGAGGATGTGTGTGCGCAAATCCGAAGGGAGCAGGGGTCTATGGGGCTGTTTGGAGGAAAGGGGGAGCTCTCTCTTGCCAATCAAGCAGCTCATGAGGACTCAACCGAAGCTCCACAAGCAAACAAGGCATCTCACGGGAAGTATGAGGACAGGAAGTTCAATGGCAACTGTGATCATTGCAAGAAGCATGGTCATAAGAAGAGCCAATGCTGGATACTACACCCACACCTCAAGCCTGCCAAGTTCATGAAGGAGCGTGAGGGAAGGGCAAATGTGACTGAAGGATCAAGCGGAGCTGGCACCATCAAGACTAATGAAGTGGATGGGCATGGAGGCAATGATGGAAATGGGAAGTCTCTGGTGGCTTACACTGGCGCCTCAAGCTCACGCAGCAACGATGACTACATCAAGAGATCAGACCTTGATGCTCTCTTCAAAATGCTAAAGGAAAACGGTAACACTAATGGTTATTCCTTTGGAGCATCTATGATTGCATATAAGGATGATCACTTGATTAGAGAACTAGTAGAACGGGTAGAAGCTAGGAATGAGTATAGAAATGCACACATTGCTAGAACTGATAGGATGCATCAATCACTTAGTAATCTATGGCATAATGCTAAAAGAGTATATAAACCATTGATTGTTGATTCCGGTGCATCAAATCATATGATAAGTGATGAGAACTTGATTAAGGATATAGAACCTACTCATGGGCATGTGATGATAGCAAATGGAGATAAGATACCTATTAAGGGAATAGGAAAGCTTAAGCAGTTTAACAAAGAATCTAGAGCCTTTTACATGCCTGAATTCACATCAAGCCTATTATCTGTGAAGAAATGTACTAATGATTTACAATGCAATGTTATCTTTAGTCCTAATGATGTGAAGTTTCAGGATATTGAGAGCAGCAGATTGATTGGGAAAGGGGTGACTAAAGGAGATCTCTATATGCTTGAAGAACTCACTTATGTTCCTGATTATAGTTGCTCGTTTACTTCTGCTTCTTTGTTGAATAAAAATGCATTGTGGCATGCTAGAGTAGGACACCCTCATGTTAAAGCATTGAACTTAATGGTACCAGGTGTTGTGTTTGAAAACAAAGATTGTGAAGCTTGCATTTTAGGCAAGCATTGTAGAACTGTGTTTCAAAAGTCTACTACTGTTTATGACAATTGCTTTGATCTAATTCATTCAGATGTGTGGACTGCCCCTTGCTTATCTAGAGATAGTTATAAGTATTTTGTCACATTCATTGATGAAAAATCCAAATACACCTGGTTAACCTTAATTCAGACCAAAGATAGGGTACTTGATGCATTTAGAAACTTTTAAACTTATGTGACTAACCATTATCATGCTAAGATTAAAATTTTGAGATCAGATAATGGAGGAGAGTACACAAGCCATGCATTCAACCAACACTTATCACAACATGGGATTCTACATCAGACAAGCTGTTCGTATACTCCACAGCAAAATGGAGTGGCTGAGAGGAAGAATAGGCACCTCATGGAAGTGGCAAGGTCACTTATGTTTCAGAGTAATGTTCCAAAGAGATTTTGGAGTGATGCGGTTGCCACTGCTTGCTACTTGATAAACATAACTCCAACCAAGATCCTGAATGAGAAGGCGCCATTTGAAGTTCTGAACAAGTACAAGTCAGCTCTTGATTACTTGAAGGTCTTTGGATGTCTATGCTTTGTGCTCAAACCATGAGAGATGCACAACAAGCTAGAAGCAAGGAGTACTAAGGCTGTGTTCATAGGATACTCAGCTACACAGAAAGGATACAAATGCTACGATCCTATAGCAAGGAAAGTACTTGTATCTAGAGATGTGAAGTTCTTGGAAGATAGAGGATACTATGAAGAAAAGAATCAAGAAGATCTAAAAGACTTAACATCAGACAAGGCTACAACCTTGCGGATCATCCTTGAAGGTCTTGGAATCAGTACATCCCAGGATCCAAGAGATCACACAACTACACCTCCTGAAGTTGGTTCATCATCCCACCTTGATCATGAGGGAGGAGAGGAGCATGAGGAGCCTATGCAAGAGGCTAACCAAGATGAAGGAGGAGTAGAAAATGAAGGAGAAGAGAGCATAGGCTCTGATGGTCATGAGCATGATCATGGTGTGATACAAACACCTTCTCAAGATGAAGTGGTAGAGGAAAAACAGGAAGAAGAACCGGTTGTGCAGCCACTAAGAAGGAGTACAAGGATAAGGAAGGATCCTTCTAGCTGGGTAAACACGAGAGTGTACTACAATGCCCAAGCTGTGGAGCATCCTTCTCAAGCCGTGTGCTCCTTTGCTCAATATCCAGAAGCACATTGCGCTTTCATGGCAAACTTGGATGAGAATCATATCCCAAGAAGCTATGAAGAGGCAATGGAGGATAAGGAAGGAATCAGTAGGAGCTGAGGCAGGAGCTATGATAAATATTAGATTTAGGAATGTAAAGAATAATCTGAGCTTAGAAAGGATTAGAGAAGGAGAATAAGAGATTAAAAGACTGATTAGAGACTAATGGAGAATCATAGTGAAATGAGTAAAGAGAAAGATTGTTTAGAACTGTCTAATATTTATTAATTGATGAGGTTACATATATATAGTCCTAAGCATTAGGGTTTTTCGAAAACATAAGGATAGCTAAGCATGTGAAGTCAAGGGAAGAGCCTTTGCTTTTGTTTGAACCGGCCAATGACAAGCTTCACACGATTAGGCATCTTCTTGATGCTCTTCCTTTCCAGTCTTTGCCAGCCTGTCTTAGCTGTCAATGCGCGCCTCTCTTATCCACTCCAACGTCTGGATAAGCTTTTGGCCGAGTGTAACTTCAACTCAGTTCATGTGAGTTACTCGGTGAAGTTGACATCCTCCCTTTTACCTTGTACGGTCAGTGTACGGATGATCCGTCCGTACCATTGCTCAGCTCACTCTTTCCTTTCACTCCTTTGCTTCCTCATGTCCTTAACTCCTCAATGCCTTCTCATATACCTCAGCACATCTCAACACTCCCCCTCAAGCTTAGCTTTGTGAAAGTCTAAGCTTGGACAGCCATGAGATCTTTCTCATTAAAAACCTCACCAAGGAAAACCCATTGGGACAAAACCTTGATGAGGGAAAAAGAGTAAAGACCTCACAGCCAAAGGGGATCAGCTCCTTCTCTTCCCAAGATCAATGAGGCCCAACCTTATGTGAATGGACTCCATTGTCTTCTGTCTTGCAGCCTTGGTGAACACATCCGCTAACTGATCTTCACTCCTTGTGTAGCATGGCAAGATGACTCCTAAGATGATCATTTGCCTCACCTTGTGGCAATCAACTTCAATGTGCTTGGTTCTCTCATAGAACACCAAATGCTTCAAGATGCCTTTGATCATTGGCAATGTCGATGGCGGCTTGGTTGTCACAATGCATGGTCATTGGCGTGGCTTGATCAATCTCCAAATGCTTCAAGATGCCTTTGATCCACACTAACTCGTTGGTAAGCTTTAGCATAGCTCTATACTCAGCTTCTGCACTTGAGCAAGACACCACCTTCTGCTTCTTACTCTTCCAAGTAACCAAGTTGCCTCCAATGAAAGTGCAATAGCCTGTGGTTGATCTCCTGTCTGCTCTATCACCAGCCCAATTTGCATCACAGTATCCCACCACTTCAATGCTTCCATTGCAGCCCATCCATACTCCTTGATCAGGTGAGCCGTTGAGATACATCAAGATTCTCTCCACCATGCGCCAGTGATGCTCCTTAGGCACTTGCATGTGTTGACTCAACTGATTCACAGCAAAACAAATGTCAGGCCTAGTTATGGTAAAATTAATCAATTTGCCAATTAGTTTTCTATAGAGTTTAGGATCCTGATAAGGTTTGCTGTCTTCAATCTCCCCCTCTCGTGGGACTTTGTAACCATCCTCCATAGGCATCCTTGCTGTCTTGCCTCCATAAGCACATGCACCTTTCAAAAGATCAAGTGTATACTTCCTTTGGGACATGAACAAACCTTCCTTGGATCTACATATCTCAATTCCAAGAAAGTATTTCATTTCTCCCAAGTCTTTAATCTCAAACATGGATTTAAGGAACTCCTTGGTTGCTATGATACCTTCCTTATCACTCCCTGTGATAATGATATCATCAACATACACAAGGAGTGCAATCATACCTGAGGGAGTAGTGAGTGTGAAGAGAGTGTGATCTAGTTCTGACTTCTTGAAGCCTCGGCCATTGAGAGTAGTGCTCAGCTTGTTGTACCAAGCTCTTGGTGATTGCTTCAGCCCATAGATAGCTTTCTTCAACCTTAGCATAGCTTGTGTACTCTCTGTGGGAACCGAAATTCACACCGTCGATTTCCGTTTAAATAAGGAAACTAGGAAAACCCTAATTTCCCAGAGGACCCGGATATCTGTTAATTACCACACGTCAAGCAATCAGAACACGAGAATAACAACGATAAAAATAAGAAATCGAAAAGAGAGCAAAGTAGATCTTATTCCGAATCTGCGTATGAGCGTTACAACAAGGTATAAGCCTGGGCTCGAGAGCTGTCGGCGAGATTCCTAGTTCTAGCAACCCTAAGACGGCTAAACCTAATTGAGTCGCAGCTCGAAATAACAAAAACGGAAAATTGCCTAAATTGCTCTAAGTGCTAAGTTTGCTCTGAAAAAGTTCTCTCTCCCTCTGCTCCTCGCCTAGGACTCCTTATATACTAGCTCCAAGGTCGGTTTACGCTTTTACTCTTCTGCCCTTAACCCGTCATAGCATAAAATGGAGATTTTCCATTTTTCCCGATCTTCATAATTATCTTCGAAACTTCCGTATTTATCCGCGGAAACTTGACATTTATCCTTCCTTGTGGGCCAAGCGTAAACCATGATGTGGTTTACGGGCTTTTGGTTAGGAAAATCGTAGGATGGGCTTCGGATCGTGTTTTAGGTCCCTTTGGGCCGTTTTCCGATTCGACACGTTTACTACGAGTTTTCCGCGGTTTCTAATCCGCGAAGTTTGATCGATGAATTAGAATAGCGGGAAACATGGACTGAGCTTGTTACGGTCTTCGGGAGATAGCATTCGAAGGTTTGACGAGAATGCATGGAATTGTGTCGTATCGATGTTCGGAAAGGTTCAATCGCTACACAGCGACCGAACTTTGGCTCAAGCCCGGTTGCTACGTAGCGACCGAGTGAGACGAGTGCTCGGTCGCTACGTAGCGACCGAGCTTGGCTGAGCTCGGTCGCTACGTAGCGACCGAGCTTGGCTGAGCTCGGTCGCTACGTAGCGACCGAGCGGGACGAGCGCTCGGTCGCTACGTACCGAGCTTGGCTGAGCTCGGTCGCTACGTAGCGACCTAGCGGGACGAGCGCTCGGTCGCTACGTAGCGACCGAGCGGGACGGGGACGAGCACTCGGTCGCTACGTAGCGACCGAGCTTGGCTTGAGCTCGGTCGCTACGTAGCGACCGAGCGGGACGATCGCTCGGTCGCTGCGTAGCGACCGAGCTTGGCTCGGGTTTGGTTGCTACGTAGCGACCGGACGGCGTGTATACGTAGCGACCGAGCTTGGTTTGTTCGGAAGAATCCCAAAGGATACTTCTTCGTAAAAACCTCGTATAGGTTATTTTTACGAAAATTACATCTCTTCTTTTACTAACTCTTTCGGAAATACGATCTCCGAGGATTTTCGGGTGGTAATTCCGTCGTAACCGTTTTTGACCCCAACACTCTCCTCCATTATCTGATCTCAAAATTTTAATCTTAGCATGATAATGGTTAGTCACATAAGCTTGAAAATTCTTAAATGCATCTATCACCCTATCTTTTGATGCAATTAGTGTTAACCAGGTGTATTTAGATTTTTCATCAATGAATGTGACAAAATACTTATGATTATCTCTAGATAAGCTAGGTGCAGTCCACACATCAGTATGAATCAAATCAAAACAGTTTTCATAGACAGTAGACGTTCTTGGAAACACATTCTTACAATGCTTGCCTAAAATGCAAGCCTCACACTTATTATTTTCGAAAACCACACCTAGTAACATCAAGTTCAAAGCCCTCTCATGGGGATGTCCTAATCTAGCATGCCACAATGCATTTTTATTCAAACTAGAAGCAGAAGTATATGAGCAGTTATAATTGGAAACATGATCAAGCTTCTCAAGCATGTATAAGTCTCCCTTTGTAACTCCTTTTCCAATCAATTGGCTGCTCTCAATTATACACTTTTGTGTATTAGAGCATGATTCAACCAATCAGGGATAATCAGATGAAAAGATTAAAGAGATTAAGAGATTTTATTGAGAGAATAAAGAGAGAGACTCAAAACTCCATTAATTAATAACTGATGAGGTTTACAAGTATTAATAGAGAGAGCAACAAGGATTTTCGAAATGTATAAGCATGTGTAGTCAAAGAACAGGCTGGAACTCCTTTTGAATCACTTGGCTGTGCTTTCTCACATGCTTGCACTACTGTAAAAGCATCCTCTCCTTTCCAGCATCATACAGGCTGTCAAAGTGCTCCCTTATCCTTCCTTATCCTCTTTGGTCGAGTTTCCTCTCTTCTCTTCACTAAGTTACCTTCTCATCCCATCAGATAACTTCCCCAAGTAGTTACTGTGGTTAAAATAAAGTTACCACAGTAAAACTCTAAAGTTACTGTCTCAGCCTCCTTGGTCTTTATCTCAATACTCCCCCTCAAGCTTGACCATGTAGAACAAGTCAAGCTTGGAAACCATGAAGACCTCCCTCATTAAAAACCTCACCAAGTAAAACCCATTGGGATAAAACCTTGATGAGAAAAAAAGAGTGGAGACTCCATGGTTAAGAGACTCAGCTCCTAGGAGTAAGATCAATGAGTCCAAGCCTTGATAGTATGGACTCCATTGTCTTTAATCTCGCTTCCTTAGTAAACACATCTGCAAGCTGATCTTCACTTCTTGTATAGCATGGCAGAATCACTCCCAAGATAATCATCTGCCTCACCTTATGACAATCCACCTCTATGTGCTTTGTTCTCTCATGAAACACTGAATTGGAGGCAATGTGGATAGCTGCTTGATTGTCACAATGCATTGTCATAGGTGTGGTCTGCTCGATCTCCAAGTGCTTTAAAATACCCTTGATCCACACCAACTCATTTGTGAGCTTCAACATAGCTCTATACTCAGCTTCAGCACTCTAACAGGAGATGACCTTCTGCTTCTTACTCTTCCAAGTAACCAAATTCCCTCCAATGAATGTACAATACCCAGTAGTTGATCTCCTGTCCACTCTATCTCCTGCCCAATCAGCATCACAATACCCAACCACGTCTGTACTGCCATTGCAACCCATCCAAACTCCTTGTCCATGCAAGCCACTCAAATACCTCAGTATCCTATCAACCATCTTCCAGTGATGTACCTTTGGCGCCTGCATATGTTGGCTCACTTGATTCACAGCAAAGCATATATCAGGTCTGGTGATAGTCAAGTAGATCAGCTTACCCACCATCCTCCTATACAGCTTAGCATCCTCAAACAACTGGTTCTTTTCACCCTCTCCCTCACGCAAGACCTTATACCCTTCCTCAAGAGGTGTCTTAGCTATCTTTCCTCCAAGCACATCAGTCTCCTTCAGCATATCCATAGTGTACTTTCTTTGAGACATAAACAAACCCTCCTTAGCTCTGCGTATCTCAATCCCCAAAAAATACTTCATCTCTCCCAAGTCTTTAATATCAAACACAGACTTGAGAAACTCTTTTGTGGCTTTAATCCCAGCCTTATCACTCCCTGTGATAATCAAATCATCCACATACACCAAAATTACTATGATCCCTGATGGTCCAACCAGTGTGAAGAGTGTATGATCTAGTTCAGACTTCCTGAACCCTCTCCCATTGAGAGTTGTACTAAGCTTTCTGGACCAAGCTCTAGGAGACTGCTTCAGCCCATATATAGCTTTCTTCAATCTCAAGACATTTCCTGGCTTCACTAGATGCTCAAGACCAGGAGGTGGAAGCATATATACCTCATCTTCTAGCTCACCTTGCAGGAAAGCATTCTTCACATCCATCTGCCACAAATCCCACTCCAAGTTTGTTGCAATAGACAACACAATCCGGATTGTATGAAGCTTGGCTACTGGTGCAAACGTATCAATGTAATCCTCTCCATATGTCTGTGTGAACCCCCTTGCTACCAGTCTAGTTTTCCTCCTATCAATCTGTCCATTAGGCAAGTATTTGATAGTAAAGATCCATCTGCTAGACACGGCTCTCTTTCCTTTTGGTAGATCACTCTCATACCATGTATCATTTCTGATCATAGCATCAGCCTCATCATTCACTGAATCCCTCCATTCTTGAATCACCATAGCTTCTTCATAGCTTCTCGGAACATAGCTCTCATCTAGACTTACCATAAAGGCATAATGCTCCTCTGGAAACTCAGCAAAGGAACACACGGCTTGAGAGGGATGCTCCACAGCCTGGGCATTGTAGCACACTCTCGTGTTTACCCAGTTGGAAGGATCCCTCCTTATCCTTGTGCTCCTCCGCAAGGTCTCAACCTGTTCTTCAGCCTGAACATTCTCTTGTGCTTCCTCTCTTAAACCAGTAGGTTCTCCCTGCTCATTTCCACCTGTCTGAGCTTCACTCTCTTCTGTACTAGTAGACTCTCCTTGCTCATCTCCACTAGACTGAGCAACATTCTCTACTTCCTGTGTCTCCTCCTGATCATGCTGATCTGAATACTCTTGGTTATGCTCCTGCTCCCCTGATTCAGATCCATTCCCCCTCTCATGATCAAGAGGGGTTGTTCCTCCAGCTTCTCCAGCTTGATTAGAAGGTCCTGTTCTTCCTGGTTCCTGATCTTGGGATAATCATATCCCTAGCCTCTCCAACAACACTCTCAATGTTGTTGCCTTCTCTGATGGAGCTCGGGACAGATCCTCTAGGTCTTCCCATTTCTTCTCCTCATAATACCCTTTAGACTCAACAAACTTCACTTCTCTAGATATCATAACCCTCCTAGTTATTGGATCATAACATTTGTAGCCTTTCTGAGTGATTGAGTACCCAATGAACATAGCTTTAGTACTCTTTGCTTCTAGCTTGTTCCTTCTTTCTCCGGGAATCATCACATAACATAAGCACCCAAAGACTCTCAAATGATCAATGTGTGGCTTGGTCTTGTTCAATACTTCAAAGGGAGACAGTTTCTTCAAGACACGGGTTGGCACTCTGTTGATGAGATAGCAAGCGGTCTGAACAGCATCACTCCAAAACCTCTTAGGGACATTCATGTGGAACATTATTGATCTCGCAACCTCCATCAAATGTCTGTTCTTCCTCTCAGCCACCCCATTTTGTTGTGGTGTGTAAGGACAGCTAGTTTGTTGCACAATCCCATGCTTTGCAAGATGACTCTTGAAAGCATTGCTAGTGTATTCTCCTCCATTATCAGACCTCAGAATCTTCACAGTGGCATTGTACTGGTTAGTAACATATGCTTGGAAGTTCATGAAGGCTTCTAGGACTCTGTCTTTGGAGGGAATCATGGTGATCCATGTGTACTTTGACTTCTCATCAATGAATGTCACAAAGTACTTATGGCTGTCTCTAGATATACAGGGAGCTGTCCACACGTCTGAATGCACCAGATCAAAGCAATTCTCATATCTGGTTTCTGATGTTGGGAAGACAGTCCTACAGTGCTTTCCAAGTATACAAGCTTCACACTCCAAGTGATTGAACGCCATACTTGGTAGAATCAGTTCAATTGCCTTGGCATGAGGATGTCCCAGCCTTGCATGCCATGTGAGATTATCACACCTATCCGTTGTGCTGCTTAAACACACAGACCCCACAGGACTAGACGCCTCAGTTGTTTGGAGATGATAGAGCTGATGCTTGCTGTCTCCTCTGCCAATAACCCTTCCAGTCTTCAAATCCTGGAACTCAACTTCATTTGGTCTGAAAACCACTTGACAATCCAGATCAACTGTAGCCTTCTTAACTGAGATTAGATTGGATGTAAACTGAGGTAGGTAGAAGGCAGTGGAGTTCTTCTCAAACAGCTTGAGGTTTCCCACTCCTTCTATTGGGATCCTGGTACCATTGGCTATCATGACACTCCCTGTTGCTGCTTTAACCTCACTGATTAGTCTCTTGTCACTGATCATGTGGTGTGTTGCTCCAGAGTCAATGATGATGGGTTTAGATGTGGATGCTTTGGCAGGAGCACCCAAACTTCGGGTCGTAGCCAAAGCATACACATGCTTAATCAACTCATCCCATTCCTTCTTTGTCACACACTCATCTGCCCTCTTGGTATCCATTCCTCTCATATCCGCACTGTCTCCTACTGTTTCTCCCATGTATGCTGAGTAGGAGCATTCTCCCATCACCATCAGTTGCTGAATCTCTTGATCACTTTCAGTTCCACCTCAAGTTGTCTCCTCTTCATCCTAGTCTTTCTTCCTCGGATCCATATCTTGGACAATCTCCTCAGGCTTGCCCTCTTACACTTTGTACCATTCCTCCTCTTGATCCCCTTCTTGTTCTTCTCATGAACATCATAAGCTGCTTGAATCAAGTCACACAACCCATCCACATCTGCTTGCTCTTCACCTTTGATCACTTGCATAATCAGCTGACCATAAGATGAGTTTAAGCTGACTAGAAGACTCAAGACTACATCTTGCTCCATCCTCTTTTGTATCATCTCCGGGTCTGATGCCCTTGTTCTCAAGACACTCAACTCCTTCCACAGGTATTTCAGCTTTCCCACAAGCTGATGAAGTTCTTCTGCTCCTCCTTTAAGACTGCTGCGAGTTCCCTTGACCTCACAGACCTTCTTCAGACCAGATCTACTCCCACAAACTGCTCCAATCTCACATCTTGTGTGGTTTCCTTGAACAGCTCTTTCTTCAGACCTCAGGCTCCACGCCTGGCCTTCATTTGCAGTCATTTCTTGTAAAGGCTTCTCCTTTCCATGACTGCTCCATAACCCACAGCTTTCCAAAGCTCTTTTGGCCCACCTTGACCACTCGCCATGCCTCTCCTCTTCAGTCTTCACAGTTGACTCAGGTCTGTGCTCCATTTCCATGTTGAGATGATTTGGATTCACCAGAAACTCTCACGCCACCAAGATAATGAAATCCAGAAATTAAGAACACCAAGAACACTCAAGAACACTCAAGATTTTTAAGAAAAATAAATCACACTCTCCCACTTTGCGCAACCTGGCTCTGATACCATATACACTTTTGTGTATTAGAGCATGATTCAACCAATCAGGGATAATCAGATGAAAAGATTAAAGAGATTAAGAGATTTTTGTGAGAGAATAAAGAGAGAGACTAAAACTCCATTAATTAATAACTGATGACGTTTACAAGTATTAATAGAGAGAGCAACAAGGATTTTCGAAATGTATAAGCATGTGTAGTCAAAAGACAGGCTGGAACTCCTTTTGAATCACTTGGCTGTGCTTTCTCACATGCTTGCACTAGTGTAAAAGCATCCTCTCCTTTCCAGCATCATACAGGCTATAAAAGTGCTCCCTTATCCTTCCTTATCCTCTTTGGTCGAGTTTCCTCTCTTCTCTTCACTAAGTTACCTTCTCATCCCATCAGATAACTTCCCCAAGTAGTTACTGTGGTTAAAATAAAGTTACCACAGTAAAACTCTAAAGTTACTGTCTCAGCCTCCTTGGTCTTCATCTCAATATCAATATCCTGAAACTTCACATCATTAGGACTGAATATAACATTGCCATTCAAATCAGTAGTGCATTTCGTGACTGAAAGTAAGTTTGATGTGAATTCCAGAATATAAAATGCTCTAGTGTTCTTATCAAATAGCTTTAAGTTTCCTATTCCCTTAATAGGTATCTTATCTCCATTTGCAATCATCACACATCCATTAGTAGGTTCTATGTCTTTAATCAGGTTGGTGTCACTAATCATATGATGAGATGCACCAGAATCTATAATCAATGGTTTTGATGTATTGCTAGCACTATGGCAGGTACTAATTTGCGATCTATATGCATTCATCCTAGCATTTATATCAATGCAATGCTCAATTCCAGTCTTACTATCAATCCTAGCAATCTCAGACACATTAGGAGTCATTTCTGTAATTCTAGCAATCATAGATGCACGAAATGAATACCCATGAATGTTACCATTATCCTTGAGCATTTTGATGAGTGCATCCATCTCGGATCTCCTGATGAAGTCCTGATCATTGTCTCGGGGGTTGATAGCTCCAGTATAGGTCACCAAAGCCTTTCCATCTCCTTCACGGTTCTCCACTTCAGTTCCTCGGTTAGATGGCCCTGCTCCGCTTGATCCTTCAGTCATGTGAGCTTTTGCCTCTCTCTCCTTCATGAACTTAGCCGGCTTCAAGTGGGGATGGAGTATCCAGCACTGACTCTTCTTGTGTCCATGCTTCTTGCAAAGATCACAATTCCCATTGAACTTCCTATCCTCATACTTGTTGTAACCAGCTTTGTTGGCTTGTGGAGTCTCTTCTCGGTCAGATTGCGCAGCATTTGCAAGAGATAAGTCTCCGTTGCCTCCAAACAAACCCATTGAGCCCTGCTCCTTCTGTATCTGAGCACACACATCCTCAAGATCAGGTAGCTTCTCGGACCTTAGCATATGCTGGATGAGACCATTGTAACTTGCATTCATTGTGAGCAGCAACCCAAAGACCGTGTCCTGCTCACGCCTTTCATTTAGAAGCTCTGGATCAACCGTGCTGGGCCTCAGCATCTCCAACTCAGACCAAAGAGACCTGAACCTTCCCAAGTTCTTAGTGAACTCCATGTCATCTTGAGTTAACCCATTGATTGCCTTCTTGACTTCAAACACTCGGTTCAGGTTAGAAGTGTTTCCATACACTTTCTTCAGAGTATCCCACAGCTCCTTGGCCGTCTCACAGTAGCTATAAGCATCTAAGATAGCTGGCTCCAAAGAGGCATGAAGGACTGACATCACCATCATGTCTTCTTGTTGCCACTTCTCTACAACACTCTCCGCGAGGCTCTCCTTGTCACCCTCCTGAGTAATCGCCATTGGAGCCTCACCAGATGTGATATGCTTCCACAAACCCTTGCTTCCCACAGCAGTCTTCACCATCCTAGACTAGACTAGGTAGTTGCTTCCTTTGAATGTCACCGCGACCTTCATCTTCATACCACTCTCCATCTTGAATAGCTTGACGTCTACAGCTTGAACAACCGGTTAGATCTTGTACTGAGAACCCACGCTGCTCTCTAGAACACAGATTCACTCTTGAGTCTTCAACTGAACCTCCCACGGATCACCATGACACACACAAAACACCTTGAGCTTTTGAACTCTAAAGAAACTCTCAAACACACTCACTTGTTCTCTTAAAGTTTCAAACTTGAATCCTTAAGAGAATCACTCACGAACTCAGATTGTAATCAACCTGGCTCTGATACCATATTAGATTTAGGAATGTAAAGAATAATCTGAGCTTAGAAAGGATTAGAGAAGGAGAATAAGAGATTAAGAGACTGATTAGAGACTAATGGAGAATCATAGTGAAATGAGTAAAGAGAAAGATTGTTTAGAACTGTCTAATCTTTATTAATGGATGAGGTTACATATATATAGTCCTATGCATTAGGGTTTTTCGAAAACATAAGGATAGCTAAGCATGTGAAGTCAAGGGAAGAGCCTTTGCTTTTGTTTGAACCGGCCAATGACAAGCTTCACACGATTAGGCATCTTCCTGATCCAAGTCCAAGATGCTCTTCCTTTCCAGTCTTTGCCAGCCTGTCTTAGCTGTCAATGCGCGCCTCTCTTATCCACTCCAACGTCTGGATAAGCTTTTGGCCGAGTGTAACTTCAACTCAGTTCATGTGAGTTACTCGGTGAAGTTACCATCCTCCCTTTTACCTTGTACGGTCAGTGTACGGATGATCCGTCCGTACCATTGCTCAGCTCACTCTTTCCTTTCACTCCTTTGCTTCCTCATGTCCTTAACTCCTCAATGCCTTCTCATATACCTCAGCACATCTCAACAATAAGAATGATACATGGTATGAGAGTGAACTACCAAAAGGGAAGAAGGCAGTGTCTAGTAGATGGATCTTCACAATCAAATACAAGGCTGATGGGCAGATTGAGAGGAAGAAGACTAGATTAGTAGCAAGAGGGTTCACTCAGACACATGGGGAGGATTATATTGAGACATTTGCCCCTGTAGCTAAGCTACATACCATTAGGATTGTCCTAAGCTTGGCGGTTAATCTTGGATGGGGATTGTGGCAAATGGATGTAAAGAATGCATTCTTACAAGGAGAGCTTGAGGATGAAGTCTACATGTATCGTCCACCAGGTTTAGAACATCTAGTGAAGAAAGGGAATGTACTGAGGTTAAAGAAGGCTATCTATGGCTTGAAGCAATCACCAAGAGCATGGTACAACAAGTTGAGCACAACTTTGAATGGCCGTGGCTTTAAGAAGTCAGAGTTGGATCATACACTCTTCACCCTCACTACACCCTCAGGTATGGTTGCTCTCCTTGTGTATGTGGATGATATCATTATCACGGGGAGTGATAAGGAAGGTATCAAAGCAACCAAGGAGTTTCTCAAATCCATGTTTGAAATCAAAGACTTGGGAGAAATGAAATACTTTCTTGGGATTGAGATTTGTAGATCCAAGGAAGGTTTATTCATGTCCCAAAGGAAGTATACACTTGATCTTTTGAAAGGTGCAGGTGCTTATGGAGGCAAGACAGCAAGGATGCCTATGGAGGATGGCTACAAAGTACCAAGAGAGGGGGAGATTGAAGACAGCAAGCCATTTCATGATCCTAAACTCTATAGAAAACTTGTTGGCAAATTGATTTACCTTACCATCACAAGACCTGACATATGTTTTGCCGTGAATCAAGTGAGTCAACATATGCAGCTTCCCAAGGAACATCATTGGCACATGGTGGAGAGGCTGCTGATGTATCTAAATGGCTTGCCGGATCAAGGAGTATGGATGGGGTGCAATGGAAGCACTGAAGTGGTGGGCTATTGTGATGCTGATTGGGCAGGAGATAGAGCTGACAGAAGATCAACAACCAGTTATTGCACATTCATTGGAGGCAACTTGGTGACTTGGAAGAGCAAGAAGCAGAAGGTGGTGTCATGTTCAAGTGCAGAAGCCGAGTATAGAGCCATGCTGAAGCTCACCAACGAGTTGGTGTGAATCAAAGGCATCTTGAAGCACTTGGAGATTGATCAAGCAACTCCAATGACAATGCATTGTGACAATCAAGCTGCCATTCACATTGAATCCAACTAGGTGTTCCATGAGAGGACCAAGCACATTTAAGTTGATTGCCACAAGGTGAGACAGATGATTGTGCTAAGAGTGATGTTGCCGTGCTATACAAGGAGTGAAGATCAGCTAGCGGATGTGTTCACCAAGGCTGCAAGGGAAAAGACTATGGAGTCCATTCACATCAGATTGGGACTCATAGATCTTGGGAAGAGAAGGAGCAGATCCCCTTAGCTGTGAAATCTTTACTCTTTTTCCCTCATCAAAGTTTTGTCCCATTGGGTTTTCTTTGGTGAGGTTTTTAATGAGGAAGATCTCATGGCTTTCCAAGCTTAGGCTTTCACAAAGCTAAGCTTTAGGGGGAGTGTTGAGATGAGTTGAAGATATGAGCATGAAGAGATAAGAAGTGGAAGAGAAGAGGAGGAAGAGAATGAGGGGACTTTGGGCAAGCATGGTACGGACGTCCGTACAAGGCCGTACATGGCCGTACCGTCCGTACCAAATGCCTCGACCAAAAGTTACCCAACCTCGACCAAGTGAAACGGTAACAAGAAGATGTTACCTTGAGGGCTTAATGAAGATGATCAGACCGTTAAGAGGATAAGGGGCGCGCGGTGCCAGGCTGGAACAGGCTGGAAAGCTAAAGCACCTTTAGTCCAAGATGCCATAAGCGTGTGGTGCATCCTAGTTGTTGATTTGAATCCATTGCCTTGACTTCACATGCTTTCTCCTTTCCTTAGCATTTTCAGAACCCTAGTAGCTCTACTATATATTGTAACTCATCATCATTAATAAAGACTAAGCAATTCTGAGTCTCTCTAATCTCTTAAGTCACAATGATTCTCTCTTAGACACAAAACTTCTCTCAAGTCTCATAATCTTTCCTAATCACTTTCTAATCTCTACTTAAACTCTCACTTACATTCTAGTTACTCTAAGGATCTCTAAATCTCATACCTATGAGATTTATTCAACTTCCTGGTGATTCTTCACCACTTTATGTATCCAAATAAAGCTTCTCACAAAGTGATTCATCCTGGTTTGATTGGAACGACGATGAAGTTGTGCTATTCCCAAACTGGGAAACTGGAATCACCTGATTTGAAAGTGGGATAACTTCTTCATCCCAACTCCTATGAGATTTATTCAACTTCCTGGTGATTCTCCACCACTTTATGTATCCAAATCAAGCTTCTCACAAAGTGATTCATCCTGGTTTTAAGAGATTTAGGAATGTAAAGGATAATCTGAGTTTAGAAAGGATTAAAGAAGGAGAATAAGAGATTAAGAGACAACTTAGAGACTAATGGAGAATCATAGTGAAATGAGTAGAGTGAAAGATTGTTTAGAACTGTCTGATTATTATTAACGACAAGAGTTACAATATATAGTGAGAGATCATTAGGGTTTTCGAAATCATAAAGGAGAGCTAAGCATGTGAAGTCAACAAGGTTAGGATAAGCTTTCTTTAACTCGGCCAATCAGCATTCCCACATGCTTGGAGCATCTAGGATCCTGGACAAAGATGCTCTTGCCTTTCCAGCTGTGCCAGCCTGTAAAGCCGCGCCTCTCTTATCCTCCAACGGTCTGATTCATCAGCCAAAGCTCCTTCTCTTCTCATAAGTTACTCGGGTAACTTCTTGTAACCGTGGTCGAGGTTTCACTTGTCTGAATGTGTACGGACCGTACGGCCTTGTACGGCCTTGTACGTTCAAGCCAATGTGAACCTCTCCCAACACTCCCATGCTTAACATACTCTCTTCAGTCTTCACCCCTTAGTACTTCACACTTGTATACTCAACTCATCTCAACACTCCCCCTCAAGCTTAGCTTTGTGAAAGCCTAAGCTTGGATAGCCATGAGATCTTCCTCATTAAAAACCTCACCAAGGAAAACCCATTGGGATAAAACCTTAATGAGGGAAAAAGAGTAAAGACCTCACAGCCAAAGGGGATCAGCTCCTTCTCTTCCCAAGATCAATGAGACCCAACCTGATGTGGATGGACTCCATTGTCTTTTGTCTTGCAGCTTTGGTGAACACATCCGCTAGCTGATCTTCACTTCTTGTGTAGCATGGCAGGATGACTCCCAAGATGATCATCTGCCTCACCTTGTGACAATAAACTTCAATGTGCTTGGTTCTTTCATGGAACACCGAGTTGGAGGCAATGTGGATGGCAGCTTGGTTCACAATGCATTGTCATTGGAGTGGTCTGATCAATCTCCAAATGCTTCAAGATACCTTTGATCCACACCAGCTCGTTGGTAAGCTTCAGCATAGCTCTATACTCAGCTTTTGCACTTGAGCAAGACACCACCTTCTGTTTCTTACTCTTCCAAGTAACCAAGTTACCTCCAATGAATGTGCAATAGCCTGTGGTTGATTTCCTGTCTGCTCTATCACCAGTCCAATCCGAATCACAGTATCCAACCACTTCAGTGCTCCCATTGCAACCCATCCATACTCCTTGATCAGGTGAGCCGTTGAGATACATCAAGATTCTCTCCACCATGCGCCAGTGATGCTCCTTAGGCACTTGGATGTGTTGACTCACCTGATTCACAGCAAAACAAATGTCAGGTCTAGTTATGGTAAGGTAAATCAATTTACCAACTAGTTTTCCATAGAGTTTAGGATCCTGATAAGGTTTACTGTCTTCAATCTCCCCCTCTCGTGGGACTTTGTAGCCATCCTCCATAGGCATCCTTGCTGTCTTGCCTCCATAAGCACCTGCACCTTTCAAAAGATCAAGTGTATACTTCCTTTGGGAAATGAACAAACCTTCCTTGGATCTACATATCTCAATTCCAAGAAAGTATTTTATTTCTCCCAAGTCTTTAATCTCAAACATGGACTTAAGGAACTCCTTGGTTGCTATGATACCTTCCTTATCTTTTTTTTTTTTTTTTTTTTTTTTTTGAATTATACAGAGGTATCCTGGCCCCACAGAAGTGATCCAGACTAGTCACATGTTGCCACGTGTCGGTCCTCTGTCCCTGGCGATGCCGAAATGTTAATTCCCCAGTGGCCAGGATTCGAACCCAGGTGGCGGTACTCACAGCTGTAAGTCCTTTACCACTAGAGCTAGAAGCCCCCGGTTTATATACCTTCCTTATCACTTCCTGTGATAATGATATCATCAACAAACACAAGGAGTGCAATCATACCTGAGGGAGTCGTGAGTGTGAAGAGAGTGTGATCTTGGTCAGACCTTCTTGAAGCCTCGGCCATTGAGAGTAGTGCTCAGCTTGTTGTACCAAGCTCTTGGTGATTGCTTCAGCCCATAGATAGCTTTCTTCAATCTCAACACATTCCCTCTCTTCACTAAGTGTTCAAGGACTGGAGGTGGATGCATATACACTTCATCCTCAAGTTCACCTTGTAGGAAGGCATTCTTCACATCCATTTGCCATAACCCCCATCCAAGATTCACAGCCAAGCTTAATACAATCTGGATTGTGTGTAGTTTAGCTACTGGTGCAAAGGTTTCTATGTAGTCTTCTCCATAAGTCTGAGTGAAACCTCTTGCAACTAGCCTTGACTTCTTCCTCTCAATCTTTCCATCAGCCTTATACTTGATTGTGAATATCCATCTACTAGTCACAGCCTTCTTCCCTTTGGTAACTCACTCTCATACCATGTATCATTCTTGATCATAGCTCCTGCCTCAGCTCCAACTGACTCCTTCCATTCTTTATCCATGATTGCCTCTTCATAGCTTCTTGGGATGTAGTTCTCATCCAAGTTAACCATGAAGGCACAATGTTCTTCAGGGTATTGAGCAAAGGAACACACAACTTGAGAAGGATGCTCCACAGCTTGGGCATTGTAGTACACTCGCGTGTTTACCCAAGAGGAAGGATCCTTTCTCAGCCTTGTGCTTCTCCTCAATACTGGTTGTTCTTGCTCTTGAACCGGCTCAGCTTCTGTATGCGGTTCTTGAGCTTCACTCTGATGTTCTTCATCTCCTTGGTCTTGCTCACCTTGATGATGAGAACCTGAGTTGAACTCTTCTCCTTCCTCACTAAAGCCGACTCCTTCTTGGCCATTTTCTTGAGTTTCAGGTTCACTTCCCCCCTCATGAAGGTGAGGTGTTTGAGCGGCTCTACTTGGTTCAGTTGAGCTCTCTTCTTGGCTTCCACTTCTTGTGGACTGATCTTGGTTCATCTTGATACCGAGACCATCCAAAATGATCCTTAAGACTCCAGCCTTATCTGATGTGAGATCCTTCAAATCTTCTTGATTCTTCTCCTCATATTATCCCCTTTCTTCAATAAACTTCACATCTCTAGATACAAGAACCCTTCTAGCTTCTGGATCATAACACTTATATCCTTTTTGAGTTGTTGAGTAGCCAATGAACATTTCCTTTTTGCTTCTTGCTTCTAGCTTGTTCCTCAACTCTCCTGGTACTAAAACATAGCATAAGAATCCAAACACTCTCATTTATTCCAAGGATGGCTTGCGCTTGTTCAGAACTTCAAATGGTGCTTGATCCTTCAACACCTTCGTAGGCATCCGGTTGATTAGATAGCAAGCAGTGGATACAGCATCACTCCAGAATCTCTTAGGTACATTGGCTTGGAACATCAGTGACCGAGCCACCTCCATCAAGTGCATGTTCTTCCTCTCAGCTACACCATTCTGTTGTGGTGTGTAGGGACAGCTTGTTTGATGAAGGATTCCATGATGATCTAGATGACTCTTGAACGCATAGCTTGTGTACTCTCCTCCATTATCTGATCTCAAAATTTTAATCTTAGCATGATAATGGTTAGTCACATAAGCTTGAAAGTTCTTAAATGCATCTATCACCCTATCTTTTGATGGAATTAGTGTTAACCAGGTGTATTTAGATTTTTCATCAATGAATGTGACAAAATACTTATGATTATCTCTAGATAAGCTAGGTGCAGTCCACACATCAGTATGAATCAAATCAAAGCAATTTTCATAAACAGTAGATGTTCTTGGAAACACATTCTTGCAATGCTTGCCTAAAATGCAAATCAAGCTTCTCACAAAGTGATTCATCCTCATCAAAGAAGCACCTCCAGATGCAGCATACAAGCCAAAACCAAGAAAATACAACTTTGGGATAAGACTCTTACTCTATGATGATTTTGCTTGTGTTCACTTGTCTTGTTTCAATGTATCAGGTTTAAGTAATGCCTCAGGAGTGAGGAAAGCCAAATGTATCAGTTCCTTCTACCTAATAGAACCAGTCAGCGACAATGCCTATCAAAGATACTTGCAAGGTAAGTATAATCTGATTATAAACTCTGATGTTACTTACTTGGTCCTTTCTATTGCAGGTAACACAGATTTGAGGACAAATCTTTTTGAAGTGAGAGGGGATGATGTGATCATGGAAAGCACCAAGGACTGGAAGCATGAACCTGAACCTGAAGAGCTTGTAGCTGAGGATGCAACCTTGAAGAACATTTGGAAGCAAGAAGAAGGTCTTGAAGGGAGCTGGATCAATCAAGACACACTCACCACTATCCAAGCCATTTCTTTTTTCTACATGATCATCAAATGAGCAAGTAGCATATGTGTGCTCTTTTTCCCTGTCTTTGGTTTTGTCCCACTGGGTTTTACAAAGATAGGTTTTTAATGAGGCCATATGTTACTTTCACATCTCTCATTTGATGATCCCGGTTTAGCGTATAATGCCTTATAAAACTTATGTCTTTCATTTTTATTTTAAACCAAAGGGAGCGTGTTCCTTTATTTCTTTTCTAGTTCCAAGAGCTTGTGCATGTACAAGTCTCTTCTATTTATATGTTTCGAAACCTATCAGTCTAATAACAAGAAATCTTTTATCAAAAACCCTTTTCTCTCTTCTCTCTTGTCTGGGACGAGTTGAAGTGTGTCTGGTGTGTAATATCCAGTCTGTTGGTGTGTAATATCCAACGCCAAGGGCTTTAGAGTGGTGTGTCATATCCGATCTAAGCCTAGGAGTATCAAGAAGCCTTTCCGCAGCCTCTTGTGTCACCATTCGATTCACATACCTTGAGAAGCTTGAGTCTTTTGATTCGTTTCTGCAAGGATTATCCCATCTGTTCCAGAGCATCATCCTAGGATCTCATCAGGAACGATGATGAAGTTGTGCTATTCCCAAACTGGGAAACTGGAATCACCTGATTTGAAAGTGGGATAACTTCTTCATCCCAACTCCTATGAGATTTATTCAACTTCCTGGTAATTCTCCACCACTTTATGTATCCAAATCAAGCTTCTCACAAAGTGATTCATCCTGGTTTGATTGGAACGATGATGAAGCTGTTCTATTCCCAAACTGGGAAACTGGAATCACCTGATTTGAAAGTGGGATAACTTCTTCTTGCCAACTCCTATGAGATTTATTCAACTTCCTGGTGATTCTCCACCACTTTATGTATCCAAATCAAGCTTCTCACAAAGTGATTCATCCTGGTTTGATTGGAACGACGAAGAAGTTGTCTTATTCCCAAACTGGGAAACTGGAATCCCCTGATTTGAAAGTGGGATAACTTCTTCTTGCCAACTCCTATGAGATTTATTCAACTTCCTGGTGATTCTCCACCATTTTATGTATCCAAATCAAGCTTCTCACAAAGTGATTCATCCTGGTTTGATTGGAACGACGAAGAAGCTGTCTTATTACCAAACTGGGAAACTGGAATCACCTGATTTGAAAGTGGGATAACTTCTTCTTGCCAACTCCTATGAGATTTATTCAACTTCCTGGTGATTCTCCACCATTATATGTATCCAAATCAAGCTTCTCACAAAATTATTCATCCCGGTTTGATTGGAACGACGATGAAGCTGTGCTATTCCTAAACTGGGAAACTGGAATCACCTGATTTGAAAGTGGTATAACTTCTTCTTGCCAACTCCTATGAGATTTATTCAACTTCCTGGTGATTCTCCACCATTTTATGTATCCAAATCAAAATTTTCACAAAGTGATTCATCCTGGTTTGATTGGAACGACGAAGAAGCTGTCCTATTCTCAAACTGGGAAACTGGAATCACCTGATTTGAAAGTGGGATAACTTCTTCATCCCAACTCCTATGAGATTTATTCAACTTCCTGGTGATTCTCCACCACTTTATGTATCCAAATCAAGCTTCTCACAAAGTGATTCATCCTGGTTTGATTGGAACGACAAAGAAGCTGTGCAATTCCCAAATTGGGAAACTGGAATCACCTGACTTGAAAGTGGGATAACTTCTTCTTCCCAACTCCTATGAGATTTATTCAACTTCCTGGTGATTCTCCACCACTTTATGTATCCAAACCAAGCTTCTCACAAAGTGATTCATCCTGGTTTGATTGGAACGACGATGAAGCTGTGCTATTCCCAAACTGGGAAACTGGAATCACCTGATTAGAAAGTGCGATAACTTCTTCTTGCCAATCCTATGAGATTTATTCAACTTCCTGGTGATTCTCCACCACTTTAAGTATCCAAATCAAGCTTGTCACAAAGAAATTCATCCTGGTTTGATTGGAACGACGAAGAAGCTGTCCTATTCCCAAACTGGGAAACTGGAATCACCTGATTTGAAAGTGGGATAACTTCTTCTTGCCAACTCCTATGAGATTTATTCAACTTCCTGGTGATTCTCCACCACTTTATGTATCCAAATCAAGATTCTTACAAAGAGATTCATCCTGGTTTGATTGGAACGACGAAGAAGCTGTTCTATTCCCAAACTAAGAAACTGGAATCACCTGATTTGAAAGTGGGATAACTTCTTCCTGTTGAGTTGAGTTGAGCATATAAGTGTGAAGAGAAGAGGAGTTGAGAAGATGAGGAGATGAGGCTTAGGGGAGTTTAAGGAGAGCATGGTACGGACGTCCGTACAAGGCCGTACAAGCCGTACAGTCCGTACCATCCAAGCCTCGACCAAAACTTACCATGCATTGCCCAAGTGAAATGGTAAACGCGGAAGAGTTACTCAATAGGGGAAGGATCAGAACGTTGAGAGGATGAGAGGACTCGCATGCCATCAGAACATTGAGAGGATAAGGGAAGAGCATGCCAGGCTGTGACAGGCTGTAAAGAGAGAAAGCATGCGAGTCCTCTCATCCGTCCATTCCTAAAGCAACCTTTGACTCCACATGCTCCAATAGTGCCCATTCGAGTCTTGTAAACCCTTGTGTCTCTCATATAAATATGTAGCCTCACTCATTAATAAGATTAAGCAGTTCTGAGTCTCTCTAATCTCTTAAGTCACAATGATTCTCTCTTAGACACAAATCTTCTCTCAAGTCTCATAATCTTTCATAATCTCTTTCTAATCTCTACTTAAACTCTCACTTATATTCTAGTTACTCTAAGGATCTCTAAATCTCATATGGTATCAGAGCCAGGTTCATTAGAATCTGGGGTTGATCTTTAGAGAGTTACAAGCTGAAGGCTTTGAAGCTACACGCGGGTAACTTTGAAGGTGTTGAAGCTGTGATACGTTCTAGTTGAAGCTGCGCTACGTTCTGTGTGTGTGCGTGATTCAAGACTCAAGTTTGGTGTGTGTACGTGATTCAAGACTCAAGATTTCATCAGATTCAAGCTGTTCAAGTCAAGCTGAGCAAAGATTGAACATGGGATGAACATGAGGATGAAGGTAGCGGTTACTTTCAAAGGTAGCAACTACCTTGTGTGGTCTCGAATGGTGAAGACTGCAGTGGGGAGTAAGGGTTTGTGGGGGCACATCACAACAGGGGAGGCTCCGAAACTCATTACTCAGGGAGGAGATCAAGAAGAGGTCTCCAATGAAGAGGCTGTTGAGAAATGGCTGGTGATGACGGTTCTACACGCATCCTTGGATCCAGCTATCTTGGATGCCTACAGCTACTGTGAATCAGCCAAAGAGCTGTGGGACACGCTGAAGAAGGTGTATGGGAACACTTCCAACCTCAGCCGTGTGTTTGAAGTGAAGCAAGCTATCAACCGTCTAGTGCAAGAGGATATGGAGTTCACTAAGCACTTGGGGAGGTTCAGGTCCTTGTGGTCGGAGCTGGAGATGCTGAGCCGAGCACAACTGATCCTGATCAGTTAAATGAGAGGCGCGAGCAAGATAAGGTCTTTGGGCTGCTCCTCACACTGAACCGACCTACACTCAACTCATCCAGCACATGTTGAGGGCAGACAAGCTTCGGGGACCTTGAGGATGTGTGTGCGCAAATCCAAAGGGAGCAGGGGTCTATGGGGCTGTTTGGGGGAAATGGGGAGCTCTCTCTTGCCAATCAAGCAGCTCATGAGGACTCAACCGAAGCTCCACAAGCAAACAAGGCATCTCATGGGAAGTATGAGGACAGGAAGTTCAATGGCAACTGTGATCATTGCAAGAAGCATGGTCATAAGAAGAGCCAATGCTGGATACTACACCCACACCTCAAGCCTGCCAAGTTCATGAAGGAGCGTGAGGGAAGGGCAAATGTGACTGAAGGATCAAGCGGAGCTGGCACCATCAAGACGAGTGAAGTGGATGGGCATGGAGGCAATGATGGGAATTGGAAGTCTCTGGTGGCTTACACGGGCGCCTCAAGCTCACGCAGCAACGATGACTACATCAAGAGATCAGACCTTGATGCTCTCTTCAAAATGCTAAAGGAAAACGGTAACACTTATGGTTATTCCTTTGGAGCATCTATGATTGCATATAAGGATGATCACTTGATTAGAGAACTAGTAGAACAGTTAGAAGCTAGGAATGAGTATAGAAATGCAGACATTGCTAGAACTGATAGGATGCATCCATCACTTAGTAATCTATGTCATAATGCTAAAAGAGTATATAAACCATTGATTGTTGATTCTGGTGCATCACATCATATGATAAGTGATGAGAACTTGATTAAGGATATAGAACCTACTCATGCGCATGTGATGATAGCAAATGGAGATAAGATACCTATTAAGGGAATAGGAAAGCTTAAGTTGTTTAACAAAGAATCTAGAGCTTTTTACATGCCTGAATTCACATCAAACCTATTATCTGTGAAGAAATTACTAATGATTTACAATGCAATGTTATCTTTAGTCCTAATGATGTGAAGTTTCAGGATATTGAGAGCAACAGATTGATTGGGAAAGGGGTGACTAAGGGAGATCTCTATATGCTTGAAGAACTCACTTATGTTCCTGATTATAGTTGCTCGTTTACTTCTGCTTCTTTGTTGAATAAAAATGCATTGTGGTATGCTAGAGTAGGACACCCTCATGTTAAAGCATGAACATAATGGTACCAGGTGTGTGTTTGAGAACAAAGATGGTGAAGCTTGCATTTTAGGCAAGCATTGTAGAACTGTGTTTCAAAAGTCTACTACCGTTTATGATAATGCTTTGATCTAATTCATTCAGATGTGTGGACTGCCCCTTGCTTATCTAGAGATAGTTATAAGTATTTTGTCACATTCATTGATGAAAAATCCAAATACACCTGGTTAACCTTTATTCAGACCAAAGATAGGGTGCTTGATGCATTTAGGAACTTTCAAACTTAAGTGACTAACATTATCATGCTAAAATTAAAATTTGAGATCAGATAATGGAGGAGAGTACACAAGCCATGCATTCAAGCAACACTTATCAACATGGGATCCTACATCAGACAAGCTGTCCGTATACTCCACAGCAAAATGGAGTGGCTGAGAGAAGAATAGGCACCTCATGGAAGTGGCAAGGTCACTTATGTTTCAGAGTAATGTTCCAAAGAGATTTTGGAGTGATGCGGTTGCTACTGCTTGTTACTTGATAAACAGAACTCCAACCAAGATTCTGACTGAATGAGAAGGCTCCATTTGAAGTTCTGAACAAGTACAAGCCAGTTCTTGATTACTTGAAGGTCTTTGGATGTCTATGCTTTGTGCTCAAACCAGGAGAGATGCATAACAAGCTAGAAGCAAGAAGTACTAAGACGGTTCATAGGATACTCAGCTACACAGAAAGGATACAAATGCTATGATCCTATAGCAAGGAGAGTACTTGTATCTAGAGATGTGAAGTTCTTGGAAGATAGAGGATACTATGAAGAAAAGAATCAAGAAGACCTGAAGGACTTAACATCAGACAAGGCCACCACCTTGCGGATCATCTTGAAGGTCTTGGAATCAGTACATCCCAGGATCCGAGAGTCACGCAAACACCTCCTGAAGTTGGTTCACCATCCCACCTTGATCATGAGGGAGGAGAGGAGCATGAGGAGCCTATGCAAGAGGCTAACCAATGAAGGAGGAGTAGAGAATGAAGGAGAAGAGAGCATAGGCTCTGATGGTCATGGGCATGATCATGGTGGATACAACACCTTCTCAAGATGAAGTGGTAGAAGAACAAAGAAGAAGAACCGGTGTGCAGCCACTAAGAAGGAGTACAAGGATAAGGAAGGATCCTTCTAGCTGGGTAAACACGAGAGTGTACTACAATGCCCAAGCTGTGGAGCATCCTTCTCAAGCGTGTGCTCCTTTGCTCAAATCCAGAAGCACATTGCGCTTTATGGTAAACTTGGATGAGAA
>NC_063442.1:22258181-22319895 GCF_020379485.1 Brassica napus | reverse complement strand
GTGTGTTTGGCTCACAGACACGAGGACGTCCTGTGTGTGCTGATGGACACCACAGATAGCCACGGACGTCCTGTTGTGTGCTGACACCCACGGACGTCTTGTGTGTACTGAACAGACAGCCCACGTGGGCCAAAACCACCCAACAGCCACGAAGAGCCAGCGTGCTGAGTCCAAGGACCAACGTTGCTGATATGTGTACTGATGGATAGCCACAGACGTCCTGTGTGTGCTTACGACACAGACGGACACACATGGATAGCCACGGACGTCCTGTGTGTGCTGGCGGACACCCACGGACGTCCTGGTGTACTGAACAGACAGCCCATGTGGGCCAAAATCACCCGAACAGTCACGGGAAGGGTCCGTGCCGAGTCCAAGGACCACCGTGCTTATATGTGTACTGATGGACAGCCACGGATGTCCTATGTGTGCTGACGGAAACACACGGACACACACGGACACACACGGACAGCCACGGACGTCCTTGTGTGTGCGGCTGACACCCCACGGACGTCCTGTGGTGTACTGAACAGACAGCCCACGTGGGCCAAAGATCACCCAAACAGTCCACGGGAAGGGCCAGCATGCTGAGTCCAAGGACCAACGTGCTGATATGTGTACTGATGGACAGCCACGGACGTCATGTGTGTGCTGACGGACACACACGACACACATAGACAGCCTGTGTGTGCTGGTGGACAGCCACAGACAGCCACGGACGTCCTGTGTGTGCTGAGTCCAAGGACCAACGTGCTGATATGTGTGCTGATGGACAGCCATGGACATCCTATGTATGCTGACGGACACACACGAACCACAACGGATAGCCACAACGTCCTGTGTGTACTGACGGACACCAACGGACGTCCTGTGTGTGCTGACTGACCCAAGCGGACGTCCTGTGTGTGCTGACGGACACCCACAAACGTCCTGTGTGTACTGAACAGACAGCCACGTGGGCCAAAATCACCCAAACAGTCCACGCGAAGGGCCAGCGGCTGAGTCGAAGGACCAACGTGCTGATAGGTGTACTGATGGACAGCCACGGACGTCCTATGTGTGCTGACGACACAGACGGACACACACTGACAGCATCAGACGTCCTGTGTGTGCTGGCGGACCCCACAGACGTCCTGTGTTGTACTGAACAAACAGCCCACGTGGGCCAAAATCAACCGAACAGTCCACGGGAAGGTTCAGCGTGCTGAGATCCAAAGGACCAACGTGCTGATATGTGTACTGATGGACAGCCACGGATGTCCTACGGTGTGCTGACGGACACACACGAACACACACGGAGTTCCACGGACGTCCTGTGTGTGCTGACGGACACACACGGACGTCCTGTGTGTTTGCTCACAGACACCGAAGGACGTCCTGTGTGTGCTGATGGACACACACGGACACATCCGGACACACACGAACAGCCACAGACGTCCTGTGTGTGCTGATGGACGGCCACAGACAGCCACAGACGTCCTGTGTGTGCTGGCGGACACCACGGACGTCCTGTGTGTACTGAACAGACAGCCCACTGGGGCCAAAACCACCCAACAGTCCACGAGAAGAGCCAGCGTGCTGAGTCCAAGGACCAACGTGCTGATATGTGTACTGATGGACAGCCACGGACGTCCTGTGTGTGCTGACGGACACAGACGGACCCACATGGAAAGCCACGGACGTCCTGTGTGTGCTGGCGGACACCCACGGACGTCCTGTGTGTACTGAACAGACAGCCCACGTGGGCCAAAATCACCCGAACAGTCCACGGGAAGGGTCAGCGTGCTGAGTCCAAGGACCAACGTGCTTATATGTGTACTGATGGACAGCCACGGATGTCCTACGTGTCCTGACGGAAACACACGGACACACAAAAAAAGCCACAGACGTCCTGTGTGTGCTGACGGACACACACGGACGTCTTGTGTGTTTGCTGACAGACACCCACGGACGTCCTGTGTGTGCTGACGGACACACACGGACACACACAGACACACACAGACAGCCACGGACGTCCTGTGTGTGCTGATGCCAGCCACGGACGTCTGTGTGTGCTGGCTGACACCCACGGACGTCCTGTGTGTACTGAACAGACAGCCCACGTGGGCCAACGATCACCCAAACAGTCCACGGGAAGGGCCAGCATGCTGAGTCCAAGGACCAACGTGCTGATATGTGTACTTTGGACAGCCACGGACGTCATGTGTGTGCTGACGGACACACACGGACACACATAGACAGCCTGTGTGTGCTGGTGGACAGCCACAGACAGCCACGGACGTCCTGTGTGTGCTGAGTCCAAGGACCAACGTGCTGATATGTGTGCTGATGGACAGCCATGGACATCCTATGTGTGCTGACGGACACACACGAACACACACGGATAGCCACAGACGTCCTGTGTGTACTGACGGACACACACGGACGTCCTGTGTGTGCTGACTGACACCAGCGGACGTCCTGTGTGTGCTGACGGACACCACGAACGTCCTGTGTGTACTGAACAGACAGCCCACGTGGGCCAAAATCACCCAAACAGTCCACGCGAAGGGCCAGCGTGCTGAGCGAAGGACCAACGTGCTGATATGTGTACTGATGGACAGCCACGGACGTCCTGTGTGTTCTGACGACACAGACGGACACACACTGACAGCATCAGACGTCCTGTGTGTGCTGGCGGACACCCACGGACGTCCTGTGTGTACTGAACAAACAGCCCACGTGGGCCAACAACCCGAACAGTCCACGGGAAGGTTCAGCGTGCTGAGTCCAAGGACCAACGTGCTGATATGTGTACTGATGGACAGCCACGGATGTCCTACGTGTGCTGACGGACACACACGAACACACACGGAGTGCCACGGACGTCCTGTGTGTGCTGACGGACACACACGGACGTCCTGTGTGTTTGCTCACAGACACCGAAGGACGTCCTGTGTGTGCTGATGGACACACACGGACACATACGGACACACACGAACAGCCACAGACGTCCTGTGTGTGCTGATGGACGGCCACAGACAGCCACAGACGTCCTGTGTGTGCTGGTGGACACCCACGGACGTCCTGTGTGTACTGAACAGACAGCCCACGTGGGCCAAAACCACCCAAACAGTCCACGAGAAGAGCCAGCGTGCTGAGTCCAAGGACCAACGTGCTGATATGTGTACTGATGGACAGCCACGGACTTCCTGTGTGTGCTGACGGACACAGACGGACACACATGGAAAGCCACGGACGTCCTGTGTGTGCTGGCGGACACCCACGGACGTCCTGTGTGTACTGAACAGACAGCCCACGTGGGCCAAAATCACCCGAACAGTCCACGGGAAGGGTCAGCGTGCTGAGTCCAAGGACCAACGTGCTTATATGTGTACTGATGGACAGCCACGGATGTCCTACGTGTGCTGACGGAAACACACGGACACACAAAAACAGCCACAGACGTCCTGTGTGTGCTGACGGACACACACGGACGTCTTGTGTGTTTGCTGACAGACACCCACGGACGTCCTGTGTGTGCTGACGGACACACACGGACACACACAGACACACACAGACAGCCACGGACGTCCTGTGTGTGCTGATGGACAGCCACGGACGTCCTGTGTGTGCTGGCTGACACCCACGGACGTCCTGTGTGTACTGAACAGACAGCCCACGTGGGCCAAAGATCACCCAACAGTCCACGGGAAGGGCCAGCATGCTGAGTCCAAGGACCAACGTGCTGATATGTGTACTTATGGACAGCCACATACGTCATGTGTGTGCTGACAGACACACACGGACACACACAGACAGCCTGTGTGTGCTGGTGGCCAGCCACAGACAGCCACGGACGTCCTGTGTGTGCTGAGTTCAAGGACCAACGTGCTGATATGTGTGCTGATGGACAGCCATGGACATCCTATGTGTGCTGACGGACACACACGGATAGCCACGGACGTCCTGTGTGTACTGACGGACACACACGGACGTCCTGTGTGTGCTGACTGACACCAACGAACGTCCTGTGTGCTGACGGACACCCACGAACGTCCTGTGTGTACTGAACAGACAGCCCACGTGGGCCAAAATCACCCAAACAGTCCACGCGAAGGGCCAGCGTTCTGAGTCGAAGGACCAACGTGCTGATATGTGTACTGATGGACAGCCACGGACGTCCTGTGTGTGCTGACGACACAGACGGACACACACTGACAGCCTCAGACGTCCTGTGTGTGCTGGCGGACACCCACGGACGTCCTGTGTGTACTGAACAGACAGCCCACGTGGGCCAAAATCACCCAAACAGTCCACGTGAAGGGCCAGCGTGCTGAGTTGAAGGACCAACGTGCTGATATGTGTACTGATGGACAGCCACGAACGTCCTGTGTGTGCTGACGACACAGACGGATACACACTGACAGCCTCGGACGTCCTGTGTGTGCTGGCGGACACCCACGGACGTCCTGTGTGTACTGAACAGACAGCCCACGTGGGCCAAAATCACCCGAACAGTCCGCGGGAAGGGTCAGCGTGCTGAGTCCAAGGACCAACGTGCTTATATGTGTACTGATGGACAGCCACGGATGTCCTACGTGTGCTGACGGAAACACACGGACACACACGGACAGCCACAGACGTCCTGTGTGTGCTGACGGACACACACGGATGTCTTGTGTGTTTGCTGACAGACACCCACGGACGTCCTGTGTGTGCTGACGGACACACACGGACACACACGGACAGCCACGGACGTCCTGCGTGTGCTGATGGACAGCCACGGACGTCCTGTGTGTGCTGGCTGACACCCACAGACGTCCTGTGTGTACTGAACAGACAGCCCACGTGGGCCAAAGATCACCCAAACAGTCCACGGGAAGGGCCAGCATGCTGAGTCCAAGGACCAACGTGCTGATATGTGTACTGATGGACAGCCACGGACGTCATGTGTGTGCTGACGGACACACACGACACACAGACAGCCTGTGTGTGCTGGTGGACAACCACAGACAGCCACGGACGTCCTGTGTGTGCTGAGTCCAAGGACCAACGTGCTGATATGTGTGCTGATGGACAGCCATGGACATCCTATGTGTGCTGACGGACACACACGAACACACACGGATAGCCACGGACGTCCTGTGTGTACTGACGGACACACACGGACGTCCTGTGTGTGCTGACTTACACCAACGGACGTCCTGTGTGTGCTGACGGACACCCACGAACGTCCTGTGTGTACTGAACAGACAGCCCACGTGGGCCAAAATCACCCAAACAGTCCACGCGAAGGGCCAGCGTGCTGAGTCGAAGGACCAACGTGCTGATATGTGTACTGATGGACAGCCATGGACGTCCTGTGTGTGCTGACGACATAGACGGACACACACTGACAGCCTCAGACGTCCTGTGTGTGCTGGCGGACACCCACGGACGTCTTGTGTGTACTGAACAAACAGACCACGTGGGCCAAAATCACCCGAACAGTCCACGGGAAGGTTCAGCGTGCTGAGTCCAAGGACCAACGTGCTGATATGTGTACTGATGGACAGCCACGGATGTCCTACGTGTGCTGACGGACACACACGAACACACACGGAGTGCCACAGACGTCCTGTGTGTGCTGACAGACACACACGGACGTCCTGTGTGTTTGCTCACAGACACCGAAGGACGTCCTGTGTGTGCTGACGGACACACACGGACACATACGGACACACACGAACAGCCATGGACGTCCTGTGTGTGCTGATGGACAGCCACAGACAGCCACGGACGTCCTGTGTGTGCTGGCGGACACCCACGGACGTCCTGTGTGTGCTGATGGACAGCCACAGACAGCCCACGTGGGCCAAAACCACCCAAACAGTCCACGAGAAGAGCCAGCGTGCTGAGTCAAAGGACCAACGTGCTGATATGTGTACTGATGGACAGCCACAGACGATCTGTGTGTCCTGACGGACACAGACGGACACACATGGAAAGCCACGGACGTCCTGTGTGTGCTGGCGGACACCCACGGACGTCCTGTGTGTACTGAACAGACACCCCACGTGGGCCAAAATCACCCAAACAGTCCACGGGAAGGGTCAGCGTGCTGATTCCAAGGACCAACGTGCTTATATGTGTACTGATGGACAGCCACGGATGTCCTACGTGTGCTGACGGAAACACACGGACACACACGGACAGCCACAGACGTCCTGTGTGTGCTGACGGACACACACGGACGTCTTGTGTGTTTGCTGACAGACACCCACGGACGTCCTGTGTGTGCTGACGGACACACACGGACACACACGGACACACACAGACAGCCACGGACGTCCTGTGTGTGCTGATGGACAGCCACGGACGTCCTGTGTGTGCTGGCTGACACCCACGGACGTCCTGTGTGTACTGAACAGACAGCCCACGTGGGCCAAAGATCACCCAAACAGTCCACGGGAAGGGCCAGCATGCTGAGTCCAAGGACCAACGTGCTGATATGTGTACTGATGGACAGCCACGGACGTCATGTGTGTGCTGACGGACACACACGGATACACACAGACAGCCTGTGTGTGCTGGTGGCCAGCCACAGACAGCCACGGACGTCCTGTGTGTGCTGAGTTCAAGGACCAACGTGCTGATATGTGTGCTGATGGACAGCCATGGACATCCTATGTGTGCTGACGGACACACATGAACACATACGGATAGCCACGGACGTCCTGTGTGTACTGACGGACACACACGGACGTCCTGTGTGTGCTGACTGACACCAACGGACGTCCTGTGTGTGCTGACGGACACCCACGAACGTCCTGTGTGTACTGAACAGACAGCCCACGTGGGCCAAAATCACCCAAACAGTCCACGCGAAGGGCCAGCGTGCTGAGGCGAAGGACCAACGTGCTGATATGTGTACTGATGGACAGCCACGGACGTCCTGTGTGTGCTGACGACACAGACGGACACACACTGACAGCCTCAGACGTCCTGTGTGTGCTAGCGGACACCCACGGATGTCCTGTGTGTACTGAACAAACAGCCCACGTGGGCCAAAATGACCCGAACAGTCCACAGGAAGGTTCAGCGTGCTGAGTCCAAGGACCAACGTGCTGATATGTGTACTGATGGACAGCCACGGATGTCCTACGTGTGCTGACGGACACACACGAACACACACGAAGTTCCACGGACGTCCTGTGTGTGCTGACGGACACACACGGACGTCCTGTGTGTTTGCTCACAGACACCGAAGGACGTCCTGTGTGTGCTGACGGACACACACGGACACATACGGACACACACGAACAGCCATGGACGTCTTGTGTGTGCTGATGGACAGCCACAGACATCCACGGACGTCCTGTATGTGCTGGCGGACACCCACGGACGTCTTGTGTGTACTGAACAGACAGCCCACGTGGGCCAAAACCACCCAAACAGTCCACGAGAAGAGCCAGCGTGCTGAGTCCAAGGACCAACGTGCTGATATGTGTACTGATGGATAGCCACAGACGTCCTGTGTGTGCTGCCGGACACAGACGGACACACATGGATAGCCACGGACGTCCTGTGTGTGCTGGCGGACACCCACGGACGTCCTGTGTGTACTGAACAGACAGCCCACGTGGGCCAAAATCACCCGAACAGTCCAAGGGAAGGGTCAGCGTGCTGAGTCCAAGGACCACCGTGCTTATATGTGTACTGATGGACAGCCACGGATGTCCTATGTGTGCTGACGGAAACACACGGACACACACGGACATCCACGGACGTCCTGTGTGTGCTGGCTGACACCCACGGACGTCCTGTGTGTACTGAACAGACAGCCCACGTGGGCCAAAGATCACCCAAACAGTCCACGGGAAGGGCCAGCACTCTGAGTCCAAGGACCAACGTGCTGATATGTGTACTGATGGACAGCCACGGACGTCATGTGTGTGCTGATGGACACACACGGACACACACAGACAGCCTGTGTGTGCTGCTGGACAGCCACAGACAGCCACAGACGTCCTGTGTGTGCTGAGTCCAAGGACCAACGTGCTGATATGTGTGCTGATGGACAGCCATGGGCATCCTATGTATGCTGACGGACACACACGAACACACACGGATAGCCACGGACGTCCTGTGTGTACTGACGGACACACACGGACGTCCTGTGTGTGCTGACTGACACCAACGGACGTCCTGTGTGTGCTGACGGACACCCACGAACGTCCTGTGTGTACTGAACAGACAGCCCACGTGGGCCAAAATCACCCAACAGTCCACGCGAAGGGCCAGCGTGCTGAGTCGAAGGACCAACGTGCTGATATGTGTACTGATGGACTGCCACGGACGTCCTGTGTGTGCTTACGACACAGACGAACACACACTGACAGCGTCAGACGTCCTGTGTGTGCTGGCGGACACCCACGGACGTCCTGTGTGTACTGAACAGACAGCCCACGTGGGCCAAAACCACCCAAACAGTCCACGAGAAGAGCCAGCGTGCTGAGTCCAAGGACCAACGTGCTGATATGTGTACTGATGGACAGCCACGGACGTCCTGTGTGTCCTGACGGACACACACGAACACACATGGAAAGCCACGGACGTCCTGTGTGTGCTGGCGGACACCCACGGACGTCCTGTGTGTACTGAACAGACACCCCACGTGGGCCAAAATCACCCAAACAGTCCACGGGAAGGGTCAGCGTGCTGATTCCAAGGACCAACGTGCTTATATGTGTACTGATGGACAGCCACGGATGTCCTACGTGTGCTGACGGAAACACACGGACACACACGGACAGCCACAGACGTCCTGTGTGTGCTGACGGACACACACGGACGTCTTGTGTGTTTGCTGACAGACACCCACGGACGTCCTGTGTGTGCTGACGGACACACACGGACACACACGGACACACACAGACAGCCACGGACGTCCTGTGTGTGCTGATGGACAGCCACGGACGTCCTGTGTGTGCTGGCGGACACCCACAGACGTCCTGTGTGTACTGAACAGACAGCCCACGTGGGCCAAAACCACCCAAACAGTCCACGAGAAGAGCCAGCGTGCTGAGTCCAAGGACCAACGTGCTGATATGTGTACTGATGGACAGCCACGGACGTCCTGTGTGTCCTGACGGACACAGACGGACACACATGGAAAGCCACAGACGTCCTGTGTGTGCTGGCGGACACCCACGGACGTCCTGTGTGTACTGAACAGACACCCCACGTGGGTCAAAATCACCCGAACAGTCCACGGGAAGGGTCAGCGTGCTGAGTCCAAGGACCAATGTGCTTATATGTGTACTGATGGACAGCCACGGATGTCCTACGTGTGCTGACGGAAACACACGGACACACACGGACAGCCACAGACGTCCTGTGTGTGCTGACGGACACACACGGACGTCTTGTGTGTTTGCTGACAGACACCCACGGACGTCCTGTGTGTGCTGACGGACACACACGGACACACACGAACACACACAGACAGCCACGGACGTCCTGTGTGTGCTGATGGACAGCCACGGACGTCCTGTGTGTGCTGGCTGAAACCCACGGACGTCCTGTGTGTACTGAACAGACAGCCCACGTGGGCCAAAGATCACCCAAACAGTCCACGGGAAGGGCCAGCATGCTGAGTCCAAGGACCAACGTGCTGATATGTGTACTGATGGACAGCCACGGACGTCATGTGTGTGCTGACGGACACACACGGATACACACAGACAGCCTGTGTGTGCTGGTGGCCAGCCACAGACAGCCACGGACGTCCTGTGTGTGCTTAGTTCAAGGACCAACGTGCTGATATGTGTGCTGATGGACAGCCATGGACATCCTATGTGTGCTGACGGACACACACGAACACATACGGATAGCCACGGACGTCCTGTGTGTACTGACGGACACACACGGACGTCCTGTGTGTGCTGACTGACACCAACGGACGTCCTGTGTGTGCTGACGGACACCCACGAACGTCCTATGTGTACTGAACAGACAGCCCACGTGGGCCAAAATCACCCAAATAGTCCACGCGAAGGGCCAGCGTGCTGAGTCGAAGGACCAACGTGCTGATATGTGTACTGATGGACAGCCACGGACGTCCTGTGTGTGCTGACGACACAGACGGACACACACTGACAGCCTCAGACGTCCTGTGTGTGCTGGCGGACACCCACGGATGTCCTGTGTGTACTGAACAAACAGCCCACGTGGGCCAAAATCACCCGAACAGTCCAGAGGAAGGTTCAGCGTGCTGAGTCCAAGGACCAACGTGCTGATATGTGTACTGATGGACAGCCACGGATGTCCTACGTGTGCTGACGGACACACACGAACACACACGGAGTTCCACGGACGTCCTGTGTGTGCTGACGGACACACACGGACGTCCTGTGTGTTTGCTCACAGACACCGAAGGACGTCCTGTGTGTGCTGACGGACACACACGGACACATACGGACACACACGAACAGCCACGGACGTCCTGTGTGTGCTGATGGACAGCCACAGACATCCACGGACGTCCTGTGTGTGCTGGCGGACACCCACGGACGTCTTGTGTGTACTGAACAGACAGCCCACGTTGGCCAAAACCACCCAAACAGTCCACGAGAAGAGCCAGCGTGCTGAGTCCAAGGACCAACGTGCTGATATGTGTACTGATGGATAGCCACAGACGTCCTGTGTGTGCTGCCGGACACAGACGGACACACATGGATAGCCACGGACGTCCTGTGTGTGCTGGCGGACACCCACGGACGTCCTGTGTGTACTGAACAGATAGCCCACGTGGGCCAAAATCACCCGAACAGTCCACGGGAAGGGTCAGCGTGCTGAGTCCAAGGACCACCGTGCTTATATGTGTACTGATGGACAGCCACGGATGTCCTATGTGTGCTGACGGAAACACACGGACACACACGGACAGCCACGGATGTCCTGTGTGTGCTGGCTGACACCCACGGACGTCCTGTGTGTACTGAACAGACAGCCCACATGGGCCAAAGATCACCCAAACAGTCCACGGGAAGGGCCAGCATGCTGAGTCCAAGGACCAACGTGCTGATATGTGTACTGATGGACAGCCACGGACGTCATGTGTGTGCTGACGGACACACACGGACACACACAGACAGCCTGTGTGTGCTGGTGGACAGCCACAGACAGCCACGGACGTCCTGTGTGTGCTGAGTCCAAGGACCAACGTGCTGATATGTGTGCTGATGGACAGCCATGGACATCCTATGTATGCTGACGGACACACACGAACACGCACGGATAGCCACGGATGTCCTGTGTGTACTGACGGACACACACGGACGTCCTGTGTGTGCTGACTGACACCAACGGACGTCCTGTGTGTGCTGACGGACACCCACGAACGTCCTGTGTGTACTGAACAGACAGCCCACGTGGGCCAAAATCACCCAAACAGTCCACGCGAAGGGCCAGCGTGCTGAGTCGAAGGACCAACGTGCTGATATGTGTACTGATGGACAGCCACGGACGTCCTGTGTGTGCTGAAGACACAGACGGACACACACTGACAGCGTCAGACGTCCTGTGTGTGCTGGCGGACACCCACGGACGTCCTGTGTGTACTGAACAAACAGCCCACGTGGGCCAAAATCACCCGAACAGTCCACTGGAAGGTTCAGCGTGCTGAGTCCAAGGACCAACGTGCTGATATGTGTACTGATGGACAGCCACGGATGTCCTACGTGTGCTGACGGACACACACGAACACACACGGAGTGCCACGGACGTCCTGTGTGTGCTGACAGACACACACGGACGTTCTGTGTGTTTGCTCACAGACACCGAAGGACGTCCTGTGTGTGCTGACGGACACACACGGACACATACGGACACACACGAACAGCCACAGACGTCCTGTGTGTGCTGATGGACAGCCACAGACAGCCACGGACGTCCTGTGTGTGCTGGCGGACACCCACGGACGTCCTGTGTGTACTGAACAGACAGCCCACGTGGGCCAAAACCACCCAAACAGTCCACGAGAGAGCCAGCGTGCTGAGTCCAAGGACCAACGTGCTGATATGTGTACTGATGGACAGCCACGGATGTCCTGTGTGTGCTGGCGGACACCCACGGACGTCCTGTGTGTACTGAACAGACAGCCCACGTGGGCCAAAATCACCCGAACAGTCCACGGGAAGGGTCAGCGTGCTGAGTCCAAGGACCAACGTTCTTATATGTGTACTGATGGACAGCCACGGATGTCCTACGTGTGCTGACGGAAACACACGGACACATACGGACAGCCACAGACGTCCTGTGTGTGCTGACGGACACACACGGACGTCTTGTGTGTTTGCTGACAGACACCCACGGACGTCCTGTGTGTGCTGACGGACACACACGGACACACACAGACACACACAGACAGCCACGGACGTCCTGTGTGTGCTGATGGGCAGCCACGGACGTCCTGTGTGTGCTGGCTGACACCCACGGACGTCCTGTGTGTACTGAACAGACAGCCCACGTGGGCCAAAGATCACCCAAACAGTCCACGGGAAGGGCCAGCATGCTGAGTCCAAGGACCAACGTGCTGATATGTGTACTGATGGACAGCCACAGACGTCATGTGTGTGCTGACGGACACACACGGACACACACAGACAGCCTGTGTATGCTGGTGGCCAGCCACAGACAGCCACGGACGTCCTGTGTGTGCTGAGTTCAAGGACCAACGTGCTGATATGTGTGCTGATGGACAGCCATGGACATCCTATGTGTGCTGACGGACACACACGAACACACACGGATAGCCACGGACGTCCTGTGTGTACTGACGGACACACACGGATGTCCTGTGTGTGCTGACTGACACCAACGGACGTCCTGTGTGTGCTGACGGACACCCACGAACGTCCTGTGTGTACTGAACAGACAGCCCACGTGGGCCAAAATCACCCAAACAGTCCACGCGAAGGGCCAGCGTGCTGAGTCGAAGGACCAACGTGCTGATATGTGTACTGATGGACAGCCACGGACGTCCTGTGTGTGCTGACGACACAGACGGACACACACTGACAGCCTCAGACGTCCTGTGTGTGCTGGCGGACACCCACGGACGTCCTGTGTGTGCAGAACAAACAGCCCACGTGGGCCAAAATCACCCGAACAGTCCACGGGAAGGTTCAGCGTGCTGAGTCCAAGGACCAACGTGCTGATATGTGTACTGATGGACAGCCACGGATGTCCTACGTGTGCTGACGGACACACACGAACACACACGGAGTTCCACGGACGTCCTGTGTGTGCTGACGGACACACACGGACGTCCTGTGTGTGCTGACGGACACACACGGACGTCCTGTGTGTTTGCTCACAGACACCGAAGGACGTCCTGTGTGTGCTGACGGACACACACGGACACATACAGACATACACGAACAGCCACAGACGTCCTGTGTGTGCTGATGGACAGCCACAGACAGCCACGGACGTCCTGTGTGTGCTGGCGGACACCCACGGACGTCCTGTGTGTACTGAACAGACAGCCCACGTGGGCCAAAACCACCCAAACAGTCCACGAGAAGAGCCAGCGTGCTGATTCCAAGGACCAACGTGCTGATATGTGTACTGATGGACAGCCATGGACGTCATGTGTGTGCTGACGGACACACACGGACACACACAGACAGCCTGTGTGTGCTGGTGGCCAGCCACAGACAGCCACGGACGTCCTGTGTGTGCTGAGTTCAAGGACCAACGTGCTGATATGTGTGCTGATGGACAGCCATGGACATCCTATGTGTGCTGACGGACACACACGAACACACACGGATAGCCACGGACGTCCTGTGTGTACTGACGGACACACACAGACGTCCTGTGTGTGCTGACTGACACCAACGGACGTCCTGTGTGTGCTGACGGACACCCACGAACGTCCTGTGTGTACTGAACAGACAGCCCACGTGGGCCAAAATCACCCAAACAGTCCACGCGAAGGGCCAGCGTGCTGAGTTGAAGGACCAACGTGCTGAAATGTGTACTGATGGACAGCCACGAACGTCCTGTGTGTGCTGACGACACAGACGGATACACACTGACAGCCACGGACGTCCTGTGTGTGCTGGCGGACACCCACGGACGTCCTGTGTGTACTGAACAGACAGCCCACGTGGGCCAAAATCACCCGAACAGTCCACGGGAAGGGTCAGCGTGCTGAGTCCAAGGACCAACGTGCTTATATGTGTACTGATGGACAGCCACGGATGTCCTACGTGTGCTGACGGAAACACACGGACACACACGGACAGCCACAGACGTCCTGTGTGTGCTGACGGACACACACGAACGTCGTGTGTGTTTGCTGACAGACACCCACGGACGTCCTGTGTGTGCTGACGGACACACACGGACACACACGGACACACACGGATAGCCACGGACGTCCTGTGTGTGCTGATGGACAGCCATGGACGTCCTGTGTGTGCAGGCTGACACCCACGGACGTCCTGTGTGTACTGAACAGACAGCCCACGTGGGCCAAAGATCACCCAAACAGTCCACGGGAAGGGCCAGCATGCTGAGTCCAAGGACCAATGTGCTGATATGTGTACTGATGGACAGCCACGGACGTCATGTGTGTGCTGACGGACACACACGGACACACACAGATAGCCTGTGTGTGCTGGTGGACAGCCACAGACAGCCACGGACGTCCTGTGTGTGCTGAGTCCAAGGACCAACGTGCTGATATGTGTGCTGATGGACAGCCATGGACATCCTATGTGTGCTGACGGACACACACGAACACACACGGATAGCCACGGATGTCCTGTGTGTACTGACCGACACACACGGACGTCCTGTGTGTGCTGACTGACACCAACGGACGTCCTGTGTGTGCTGACGGACACCCACGAACGTCCTGTGTGTACTGAACAGACAGCCCACGTGGGCCAAAATAACCCAAACAGTCCACGCGAAGGGCCAGCGTGCTGAGTCGAAGGACCAACGTGCTGATATGTGTACTGATGGACAGCCACGGACGTCCTGTGTGTGCTGACGACACAGACGGACACACACTGACAACCTCAGACGTCCTGTGTATGCTGGCGGACACCCACGGACGTCCTGTGTGTACTGAACAAACAGCCCACGTGGGCCAAAATCACCCAAACAGTCCACGGGAAGGTTCAGCGTGCTGAGTCCAAGGACCAACGTGCTGATATGTGTACTGATGAACAGCCACGGATGTCCTACGTGTGCTGACGGACACACACGGAGTGCCACGGACGTCCTGTGTGTGCTGACGGACACACATGGACGTCCTGTGTGTTTGCTCACAGACACCGAAGGACGTCCTGTGTGTGCTGACGGACACACACGGACACATACGGACACACACGAACAGCCACGGACGTCCTGTGTGTGCTGATGGACAGCCACAGACAGTAACGGACGTCCTGTGTGTGCTGGCGGACACCCACGGACGTCCTGTGTTTACTGAACAGACAGCCCACGTGGGCCAAAACCACCCAAACAGTCCACGAGAAGAGCCAGCGTGCTGAGTCCAAGGACCAACGTGCTGATATGTGTACTTATGGACAGCCACGGACGTCCTGTGTGTGCTGACGGACACAGACGGACACACATGGATAGCCACAGACGTCCTGTGTGTGCTGGCGGACACCCACGGACGTCCTGTGTGTACTGAACAGACAGCCCACGTGGGCCAAAATCACCCGAACAGTCCACGGGAAGGGTCAGCGTGCTGAGTCCAAGGACCAACGTGCTTATATGTGTACTGATGGACAGCCACAGATGTCCTACGTGTGCTGACGGAAACACACGGAGACACACGGACAGCCACAGACGTCCTGTGTGTGCTGACGGACACACACGGACACACACGGACACACACAGACAGCCACGGATGTCCTGTGTGTGCTGATGGACAGCCACGGACGTCCTGTGTGTGCTGGCTGACACCCACGGACGTCCTGTGTGTACTGAACAGACAGCCCACGTGGGCCAAAGATCACCCAAACAGTCCATGGAAAGGGCCAGCATGCTGAGTCCAAGGACCAACGTGCTGATATGTGTACTGATGGACAGCCACGGACGTCATGTGTGTGCTGACGGACACACACGGACACACACAGACAGCCTGTGTGTGCTGGTGGCCAGCCACAGACAGCCACGGACGTCCTGTGTGTGCTGAGTTCAAGGACCAACGTGCTGATATGTGTGCTGATGGACAGCCATGGACATCCTATGTGTGCTGACGGACACACACGAACACACACGGATAGCCACAGACGTCCTGTGTGTACTGACGGACACACACGGACGTCCTGTGTGTGCTGACTGACACCAACGGACGTCCTGTGAGTGCTGACGGACACCCACGAACGTCCTGTGTGTACTGAACAGACAGCCCACGTGGGCCAAAATCACCCAAACAGTCCACGCGAAGGTTCAGCGTGCTGAGTCAAAGGACCAACGTGCTGATATGTGTACTGATGGACAGCCACGGACGTCCTGTGTGTGCTGACGGACACACACGGACGTCCTGTGTGTGATGATGGACACCCACGGACGTCCTGTGGGTGCTGATGGACACACACGGACACACACAGACAGCCACGGACGTCCTGTGTGTGCTGACGGACAGCCACAGACATCCACGGACGTCTTATGTGTGCTGGCGGACACCCACAGATGTCCTGTGTGTACTGAACAGACAGCCCACGTGGGCCAAAATTCACCCAAACAGTCCATGGGAAGGGCCAGCGGGCTGAGTCCAAGGACCAACGTGCTGATATGTGTACTGATGGACAGCCACAGACGTCCTGTGTGTGCTGACGGACACACACGGACACACACGGAAAGCCACGGACGACCTGTGTGTGCTGGCGGACACCCATGGACGTCCTGTGTGTACTGAACAGACAGCCCACGTGGTCCAAATTCACCCGAACAGTCCACGGGAAGGGTCAGCGTGCTGAGTCCAAGGACCAACGTGCTGATATATGTACTGATGGACAGCCACAGATGTCCTACATGTTCTTACGGACACACACAGACACACACGGACAGCCACAGACGTCCTGTGTGTGCTGACAGGCGCACATGGACGTCCTGTGTGTTTGCTGAAAAACACCCACGGACGTCTGGTGTGTGCTGACGGACACACACGGACACACACGGACACACACAGACACACACGGACAGCCACGGATGTCCTGTGTGTGCTGACGGACAGCCACGGACAGCCACGAACGTCCTGTGTGTGCTGGCGGACACCCACGAATGTCCTGTGTGTACTGAACAGACAGCCCACGTGGGCCAAAATCACCCAAACAGTCCACAGGAAGGGACAGCGTGCTGAGTCTAAGGACCAACGTGCTGATATGTGTACTGATGGACAGCCACAGACGTCATGTGTGTGCTGACGGACACAGACGGACACTCATGGACACACAAGGATAGCCAAGGACGTCATGTGTGTGCTGGGGGACACCCACAGACGTCCTGTGTGTACTAAACTGACAGCCCACGTGTGCCAAAATCACCCGAACAGTCCACGGGAAGGGTCATCGTGCTTAGTCCAAGGACCAACGTGCTGATATGTGTACTGATGGACAGCCACGGATGTCCTACGTGTGCTGACAGACACACACGGACACACACGAACAGCCACGGATGTCCTGTGTGTGCTGACGGCCACACCCGGACGTCCTGTGTGTTTGCTGACAGACACCCACGGACGTCTTGTGTGTGCTGACGGACACACACAGACACACACGGACACACACGGACGTCCTCTGTGTGCTGATGGACAGCCACGGACGTCCTGTGTGTGCTGGCTGACACCCACGGACGTCCTGTGTGTACTGAACAGACAGCCCACGTGGGCCAAAGATCACCCAAACAGTCCACGGGAAGGGCCAGCATGCTGAGTCCAAGGACCAACGTGCTGATATGTGTACTGATGGACAGCCACGGACGTCATGTGTGTGCTGACGGACACACACGGACACACACAGACAGCCTGTGTGTGCTGGTGGACAGCCACAGACAGCCACGAACGTCCTGTGTGTGCTGAGTCCAAGGACCAACGTGCTGATATGTGTGCTGATGGACAGCCATGGACATCCTATGTGTGCTGACGGACACACACGAACACACACGGATAGCCACGGACGTCCTGTGTGTACTGACGGACACACACGGACGTCCTGTGTGTGCTGACTGACTCCAACAGACGTCCTGTGTGTGCTGACGGACACCCACGAACATCCTGTGTGTACTGAACAGACAGCCCACGTGGGCCAAAATCACCCAAACAGTCCACGCGAAGGGCCAGCCTGCTGAGTCGAAGGACCAACGTGCTGATATGTGTACTGATGGACAGCCACGGACGTCCTGTGTGTGCTGACGACACAGACGGACACACACTGACAGCCTCAGACGTCCTGTGTGTGCTGGCGGACACCCACGGATGTCCTGTGTGTACTGAACAACCAGCCCACGTGGGCCAAAATCACCCGAACAGTCCACGGGAAGGTTCAGCGTGCTGAGTCAAAGGACCAACGTGCTGATATGTGTACTGATGGACAGCCACGGATGTCCTGTGTGTGCTGACGGACACACACGGACGTCCTGTGTGTGATGATGGACACCCACGGACGTCCTATGGGTGCTGATGGACACACACGGACACACACGGACAGCCACGGACGTCCTGTCTGTGCTGACGGACAGCCACATACGTCTTATGTGTGCTGGCGGACACCCACAGATGTCCTGTGTGTACTAAACAAACAGCCCACGTGGGCAAAAATTCACCCAAACAGTCCCCGGGAAGGGCCAGCGTGTTGAGTCCAAGGACCAACGTGCTGATATGTGTACTGATGGACAGCCACAGACGTCCTGTGTCTGCTGACGGACACAGACGGATAGCCACGGACGACCTGTGTGTGCTGGCGGACACCCATGGACGTCCTGTGTGTACTGAACAGACAGCCAACGTGGTCCAAAATCACCCGAACAGTCCACGGGAAGGGTCAGCGTGCGGAGTATAGATGAAAAGAAATAGAAACAAGGAGTTCCAATCACAAGTGATCTTCTCTCCCAAATGAAACTTGTAACAACGTGTTGATATATGTACTGATGGACAGCCGCAGATGTCCTACATGTTCTGACGGACACACACAGACACACACAGACAGCCACAGACGTCCTGTGTGTGCTGACGGACGCACATGGACGTCCTGTGTGTTTGCTGACAAACACCCACGGACGTCCGGTGTGTGCACACAGACACACACGGACACACACGGACAGCCACAGACGTCCTGTGTGTGCTGACGGACAGCCACGGACGTCCTGTGTGTGCTGGCGGACACCCACGGACGTCCTGTGTGTACTGAACAGACAGCCCACGTTGGCCAAAATCACCCAAACAGTCCACGGGAAGGGACAGCGTGCTGAGTCTAAGGACTAACGTGCTGATATGTGTACTGATGGACAGCCAAGGACGTCATGTGTGTGCTGACGGACACAGACGGACACTCATGGACACAGACGGATAGCCAAGGACGTCCTGTTTGTGCTGGCGGACACCCACAGACGTCCTGTGTGTACTAAACAGACAGCCCACGTGGGCAAAAATCACCCGAACAGTCCACGGGATGGGTCATCGTGCTAAGTCCAAGGACCAACGTGCTGATATGTGTACTGATGGACAGCCACGGATGTCCCACGTGTGCTGACAAACACACACGGACACACACGAACAGCCACGGACATCCTGTGTGTCCTGACGGCCACACACGGACGTCCTGTGTGTTTGCTGACAGACACCCACGTACGTCCTGTGTGTGCTGACGGACACACACAGACACACACGGAGACACACGGACAGCCACGGACGTCCTGTGTGTGCTGACGAACAGCCACGGACGTCCTGTGTGTGCTGGCTGACACCCACGGACGTCCTGTGTGTACTGAACAGACAGCCCACGTGGGCCAAAGATCACCCAAACAGTCCACGGGAAGGGCCAGCATGCTGAGTCCAAGGACCAACGTGCTGATATATGTACTGATGGACAGCCACGAACGTCCTGTGTGTGCTGACGGACAGACACGGACACACACGGACAGCTACGAACGTCATATGTGTGGTGGCGGACACCGACGGACGTCCTGTGTGTACTGAACAGACAGCCCACGTGGGCCAAAATCACCCGAAGAGTCCACGGGAAGGGTCAGCATGCTGAGTCCAAGGACCAACGTTCTTGTATGTGTACCGATGGACAGCCACAGACGTCCTGTGTGTGATGATGGACACACACGGACATCCTGTGTGTGCTGACAGACACCCACGGACGTCCTGTGTGTTCTGAACAGACAGCCCACGTGGGCCAAAATCACCCGAACAGTCCACGGAAAGGGTCAGCGTGCTTATTTCAAGGACCAACGTGCTGATATGGGTACTGATGGACAGCCACGGACGTCCTGTGTGTCCTGACTGACACACACGGACACACACGGACAGCCTCAGACGTCCAGTGTTTGCTGACGGACACCCACGGACGTCCTGTGTGTGCTGACAGACACCCACAGACGTCCTGTGTGCACTGAACAGACAGCCCACGTGGGCTAAAATCACCCGAACAGTCCACGGGAAGGGCCAGCGTGCTGAGTCCTAGGACCAACGTGCTGATATGTGTACTGATGAACAGCCACGAACGTCCTGTGTATTCCGACGGACACAGACTGACACACACGGACACACAAGGACAGCCACAGACGTCCTGTGTGTGCTGACGGACACACACGGACAGCCACGGACGTCCTGTGTGTGCTGACGGACACACACGGACGTCTTGTGTGTTTGCTGACAGACACCCACGGACGTCCTGTGTGTGCTGACGGACACACACAGACACACACGGACAGCCACGGACGTCCTGTGTGTGCTGATGGACAGCCACAGACAGCCACAGACGTCCTGTGTGTGCTGGCTGACACCCACGGACATCCTGTGTGTACTGAACAGACAGCCCACGTGATACAGGCCGGGAAGCAGTCTGCACGGACGGACAGTCTGAGGTTCGGGAACTCGGACTGGACAGGACGGACGGACGGCTATGGGACGGTTAGACGGTCGTGATGGGTTGGGAGTGGGCCGATCTGGTTCCTGAAACAAAAGGACACACTATTTTTATGAGTTTTTATGAATCAAAATAAGGAACAGGAAGAAAACAATATGATCAATGAAGAACAGAAGCAAATATGACTTTTTATGAGTTTTTATAATGAATGGAAAAAGCTAGAACTATATGATGAAAGATAAAACAAATCGAAAGAAGGATAGAAGTATGGGGGATGGATCCTTGTTGCTGGATGTGTATCTCTCTCAACAAGAACAGTGGATGGAGGTGGATAGCTATGGGATTTGGCTTGCTGGATGTGTATCACTCTCAAGGCAAATCGGTGGATGGAATGGAGGTGAAGAATCGCCACAAGCTTGGTGGTTTGAAGCTTGATAAGATTCGGCTGCTCTCTCTTGTTTCTCACAGAAAAAGACTTAGGGTTTTAGGTTTGCAAAGGCAAAATTATTTCATAAAAGACTTAGGCAAAAATCGCCAACTTCATGGAGTTATATAGGGTTTACCCCTTATGAGACTCAAAGATAAAAGGCCTTAAACAAGCTGGCCGAAAATGAGGCTGAAACATTAGCCCAAAGTCTTAACCAAATAAATTAAAATAAACCAGACATCTGGTTGTCGGTTTGAGAAGGCTTAGACCAAGGCTAATAGCATGCTTGCATGTTGCCTCATTAAAACCTTACCAAGAAAACCCAATGGGACAAAACCTGGTGAGGAAAAAGAGTACAACACATGCTACTCCCCTTGGTGGTCGGCTAGATCTCAGAACCGGAAAGAGTTGGAGTGGATGAAATGGAAACTGAGTCTGGACCAAGCTCGGATGTGGAGATGAGAAGTCCGGCTTGGTTGAGTCTGAACTGGATCGGGTCGGCCGCGTCCTGAACCTCCTTTGGGCCGGCTTGATCTTGAATCTTCAACTGGACCATCTTCTCAATCAGCAGCTGGTCCTGGTCAGTCTGTCCATCTTGATCAAGGATATGCTGGACAGCTTTGGTGAAACCTTCTCGCAAGGCCCTGGTTCCACTCCGGGTAGTCGGACCGCGCCTAACTATGGGAACCTCTACTTGGATGGCCTCATCATTCCCTCCCTCTTGAAGAGGTTCTGGCCTCAGAACACCATCATCTGCAAAGTCATCACTATCTGCATGGAAAGGAGACAAATCCGAGACATTGAAAGTATGTGAAATTTTAAATTCAGCAGGGAGGTCAAGGATATAGGCGTTGTCGTTGATCTTCTTTAGGATGCGGAATGGTCCTGTCCCACGAGGAGAGAGCTTGGACTTCCGGGCTTCTGGAAACCTCTCGGGCCGCATGTGTAACCACACCAAGTCCCCGGGTTCGAACAGTACCTCCTTCCTCTTCTGGTCATACTTGGCCTTGACCTTAGCCGCCTTGGCTTCTATCCTCTCCTTGACCTTTAGGTGCATATTCTTAACAAACTCTGCCTTGGCGGCTCCATCACGACTGCGGTACATGGAGCTGGGCAGTTCGGTGAAGTCTAAAGGAGTCTCTGGCTGAAACCCATAAACAATCTCAAAAGGTGACAGGTTAGTAGTAGAGTGCCTAGCATGGTTATAAGCAAACTCAACAAAAGGCAAACAAGACAACCAATTTCTTAAATTCTTACCGACCGTAGCTCTCAACAGTTGAGAAAGCGTACGGTTTACTACCTCAGTCTGGCCGTCGGTCTGGGGATGGCAAGTGGTCGAGAATAGTAGCTTGGTTCCGAACTTGCCCCATAGTGTCCTCCAGAAATGGCTGAGGAACTTGGTATCACGGTCAGACACAATGGTTCGAGGAACACCATGTAGTCGGACCACTTCTTTGAAGAATAGGTCGGCGGTCTGAGTGGCATCATTAGTGGTGTTACAGGCTATGAAATGGGCCATCTTGGAGAACCTGTCTACCACTACAAAAATGGAATCCTTGTGGTTTATCTTGGGTAAACCCAGCACAAAGTCCATAGAAATGTCTACCCAAGGGTGGTTAGGAATCGGTAATGGCATTTGTAAACCGTAAGGATGTGACCTGGACTTGGTTTTGAGGCAAGTAGTGCACTTGGCGCATATGCTCTCCACATCCCTCTTCATGTTTGGCCAAAAGAAATGTTCAGTTAGGACACTCAAGGTCTTGTCCCGACCAAAGTGTCCCATGAGGCCGCCACCATGGGCCTCCCGAACCAGCAGTTCCCTCATGGCTCCTTTGGGAATGCACAGCCTCTTTCCCTTGAACAGGAACCCCTCATGCTGGTAGTATGGCCCAAAGCCCCCTTCTCAGTGTTCCTGAAAACTTCATTAAAATCAAGATCAGTGGCATAAGATTCTTTAATATGTTCGAAACCCATGATCTTGGCCTCCATGGTCACAATGAGAGTGTGTCTCCGGGACAGTGCATCGGCCACCACATTGTCCTTGCCCTTCTTGTACTTGATCACATAGGGAAAGGTCTCCACGAACTCGAGCCATCTGGCGTGCCTCTTCTTGAGTGTGGTCTGTCCCCTCAAGTGCTTAAGTGTCTCATGATCTGTATGAATAACAAATTCCTTAGACAAAAGGTAATGCTGCCAAGTTTCAAGGGACCTTACTAGAGCGTATAGCTCTTTGTCATAGGTTGGGTAGTTGAGGGCAGCTCCACTCAGTTTCTCACTAAAGAATGCCACTGGTCGGCCCCCTTGAGTGAGGACAGCTCCAATGCCTGTACCTGATGCATCACACTCAATCTCAAAAGTTTTATTAAAATCAGGGAGTGTAAGAACGGGTGCATGAGTTAAACTATATTTAAGCTTGTTGAAAGACTCCTCTTGGGCAGGGCCCCAAACAAAGGATACATTCTTCTTGATCACTGAGGTCATGGGTGCAGCAATGGTGCTGAAGTCCTTGACAAACCGCCTATAGAAGCTGGCTAGGCCATGGAAACTTCGGACTTGCCCAATAGTGGTCGGTGTGGGCCAGTCTTGGATGGCCTTGATCTTCTCCTCATCGACCTTCAAACCCTGTGAACTCACAACAAAGCCTAAAAATATTAACTGGTCAGTGCAAAATACACACTTCTTGAGATTGGCAAAGAGTCCTTCCTGCCTGAGAGCCTTCAAAACCTGTTCTACATGACTAATGTGATCGGATAAGCACTGACTATAGATCAATATGTCATCAAAATAGACAACCACAAATTTACCAATGTAAGGCCTTAGAACCTCGTTCATAAGCCTCATGAAGGTACTAGGGGCGTTGGTAAGACCAAAGGGCATCACCAGCCACTCATACAAGCCTTGCTTGGTCTTGAAAGCAGTCTTCCACTCGTCTCCCTCCTTCATCCGAACTTGGTGATAGCCACTCCTAAGATCAATCTTGGAAAACACGGTGGAACCACTCAGTTCATCTAACATATCATCAAGTCTAGGAATGGGGTACCGATATTTTATGGTGATGTTGTTGATGGCTCGGCAATCAACACACATACGCCATGTTCCATCCTTCTTAGGCACCAATAGGACGGGTACTGCACATGGGCTGAGACTCTCTCGAATGTATCCCTTGTCCATGAGGTCTTGGACCTGTCTCTCCAGCTCCTTAGCCTCCTCCGGATTGACTCGGTATGCGGCTCGGTTTGGAAGTGGGGCGCCTGGCACAAAGTCTATCTGATGTTCGATGCCTCGGAGGGGTGGTAAGCCGGCTGGTATCTCTTCAGGGAACACGTCCTTGTACTGGTCCATTAGTCCTTGCATCTCAGCTGGACAATCTGGTGCCTCAAAACCTGCAAAACAACCTTCCTTGAAAACCATTAGTAGCACCTGTGTGTCTTGCTGCAATGATTTAATCAATTTACTAGAAGAGATGTAAAGGTTAGTTTTACTAAACAATCCAGACTGATCCATGGCCCTCTGCATCTCGTACACCTCTTGTGGACTGAGAGGAGCCAGGCTGTGCTTCTTGTTGTTGTGGGTAAAGCTGTAGATGTTAGTCCTCCCATGGTGAATAGTCTCCTTGTCAAACTGCCAAGGCCTCCCTAACAGTAGATGACCGGCTTGCATAGGAACCACATCACACTTCACCTGGTCCTGGTACTTACCAATACAAAAGGAAACAACAACTTGCTCCGAGATTTTAAGCTCCGTCTCATCATTGAGCCACTTGAGCTTGTATGGCCTGGGGTGTGGCAACTTTGCTAGCCCTAACTTCTCAACAAGGTACCTGCTGGCCACGTTAGTGCAAGAGCCACCATCAATAATTAGACTACATACCTTGCCTTCCACGCTACATCTAGTATGGAAGATGTTCTCTCGTTGGACGGTTTCTGGATCAAAGAGAGCACTGAGAGCTCGTCTGACCACCAGTAGCTCACCAGTTTCAGCATAGTCCACTATCTCGTCTCCTGAGTCAGCCATCTCTACATCGGCCTCGTCTTGGGACTCATACTCGCCGTCTGCCTTAAGGATCATGACACGCTTGTTCGGACAGTCCCTGGCGTAGTGCCCCTTCCCCTGACATTTGAAACAAGTAATATCACGAGTTCTTTGAGCTTGTGTTTGTCCCTTACCTGGTTCGGATGAACCTGGTTTGGACTGGTCGGTTTGGCTCTTCTTGAACCGGTTTTCCACTTCAATGGATTTGTTCTTCTCAGCCCCCTTGGGTCCGGTTGAAGCCCATGGCGTCTTGTTCCTGGCACTAGAGGCGTTCTTCCTTTTAATGTGCTGCTCGGCCTGGATGGCATAGTGGAGGAGATCATTGAAGTTGACGTAGGTCTGCCTCTCCACCTTGCGAGCGATGCGGTCTTGAAGGCCTTCCAAGAACTGAGCCATCATAACCTCTTCGGTCTCGCGCGTCCTGAGCTTGTTCTTGAGAGCCTCAAACTCCTCAAAGTACTCCTCTACGGACCTAGTACCCTGAGACAACTTGCGAAAACGTTTTAGTAAGTCCCGCTGATAATATGAGGGAATATACCTTGCACGGAGCTTAGCTCGCATCTCATCCCAAGTCTCAATCCTATAGACCCTGCCAACCTCGGCTACTTCCCTGTCCCACCAGGTTAGGGCATTGTCCGTCAGTTGGGCTGCGGCTAAGGCGATCTTCTTGGCCTCGGTATAGCGGTAGTATTCAAAGATGTACTCCATGCGCCTCTCCCATTCAATGTAGGCGTCCGGGTCAACCTTTCCAGCAAAGGTCGGAGGAGTAAGTTTGAGATCCTTGCCTCCTTGCCAAGCTACTTCATCGTCTCGGAATCTCCTTCGGACCGGGCTCCCATCGCCTTGGACCCGATACTCCCGTCGGTTCCCACGTCCGGCCCGTTCGTGCCGCGGCTCTTCCGGTTCGGTACGGTCAGTGTCCGAGTTGTCCTCACTGGATTGGGACTGTTGTTCTTCCGGAAGGGGTTGGTTTCTCCTCCTCGGCCGGGGAGCATTAGCTCGATCCCTTCCTGCTATCTGAGCCAGCTGCTCAGTCACAGTAGCCAGTGTGGCTTGGAGTTCAGCATGGTTAGCCATCAGCTGAGCATTGATCTCGGCTTGTGTGGGTGCTCCGTTTAGGTCTCCCATGTCTCCTGCGACAAGAGAGGAAAAGAAAGAGTGATTTGCAAAAGGGTAAAAGAAAAAGGAAAAGGTTATTTAACTATGATATGCATTGAATGTAAATCTTCCTTTTTTTTTTTTTGTAAAAATCGAAAGTTTAAAAATAGGAAAGTGCAATCTTTTTTTTTTTTTTTTTTTTAAATATGGAAAAACTTGAAGTGCAAGCCAAGAAAAAAAATAAAAAAATGCAATTAAATGGAAATCCGATCAAAAAGGAAAGTGAAATCGCTGGATGCCAAAAACAGATTACTAGAATGGAGAATGCACAAAAACGGATCAAAAGATGTGCAGGGAAGAAACAAGTTTGAACTCGCCAAGAACAGCAAGAACAAATGCAATTTTTTTTTTTTTTAAAGACAAGATGATGAACCAAACAATTAACAAAGGTAACAAGGATAGGATACAACCGAAGGTTTAGGAGCTTTGAGCTCTGATACCAAAATGATACAGGCCGGGAAGCAGTCTGCACGGACGGACAGTCTGAGGTTCGGGAACTCGGACTGGACAGGACGGACGGACGGCTATGGGACGGTTAGACGGTCGCGATGGGTTGGGAGTGGGCCGATCTGGTTCCTGAAACAAAAGGACACTATTTTTATGAGTTTTTATGAATCAAAATAAGGAACAGGAAGAAAACAATATGATCAATGAAGAACAGAAGCAAATATGACTTTTTATGAGTTTTTATAATGAATGGAAAAAGCTAGAACTATATGATGAAAGATAAAACAAAACGAAAGAAGGATAGAAGTATGGGGGATGGATCCTTGTTGCTGGATGTGTATCTCTCTCAACAAGAACAGTGGATGGAGGTGGATAGCTATGGGATTTGGCTTGCTGGATGTGTATCACTCTCAAGGCAAATCGGTGGGTGGAATGGAGGTGAAGAATCGCCACAAGCTTGGTGGTTTGAAGCTTGATAAGATTCGGCTGCTCTCTCTTGTTTCTCACAGAAAAAGACTTAGGGTTTTAGGTTTGCAAAGGCAAAATTATTTCATAAAAGACTTAGGCAAAAATCGCCAACTTCATGGAGTTATATAGGGTTTATCCCTTATGAGACTCAAAGATAAAAGGCCTTAAACAAGCTGGCCGAAAATGAGGCTGAAACATTAGCCCAAAGTCTTAACCAAATAAATTTAAATAAACCAGACATCTGGTTGTCGGTTTGAGAAGGCTTAGACCAAGGCTAATAGCATGCTTGCATGTTGCCTCATTAAAACCTTACCAAGAAAACCCAATGGGACAAAACCTGGTGAGGAAAAAGAGTACAACACATGCTACTCCCCTTGGTGGTCGGCTAGATCTCAGAACCGGAAAGAGTTGGAGTGGATGAAATGGAAACTGAGTCTGGACCAAGCTCGGATGTGGAGATGAGAAGTCCGGCTTGGTTGAGTCTGAACTGGATCGGGTCGGCCGCGTCCTGAACCTCCTTTGGGCCGGCTTGATCTTGAATCTTCAACTGGACCATCTTCTCAATCAGCAGCTGGTCCTGGTCAGTCTGTCCATCTTGATCAAGGATATGCTGGACAGCTTTGGTGAAACCTTCTCGCAAGGCCCTGGTTCCACTCCGGGTAGTCGGACCGCGCCTAACTATGGGAACCTCTACTTGGATGGCCTCATCACCACGTGGGCCAAAGATCACCCAAACAGTCCACGGGAAGGGCCAGCATGCTGAGTCCAAGGACCAACGTGCTGATATGTGTACTGATGGACAGCCACGGACGTCATGTGTGTGCTGACGGACACACACGGACACACACAGACAGCCTGTGTGTGCTGGTGGACAGCCACAGACAGCCACGGACGTCCTGTGTGTGCTGAGTCCAAGGACCAACGTGCTGATATATGTGCTGATGGACAGCCATGGACATTCTGTGTGTGCTGACGGACACACACGAACACACACGGATAGCAACGGACGTCCTATGTGTACTGACGGACACACACGGACGTCCTGTGTGTGCTGACTGACACCAACGGACGTCCTGTGTGTGCTGACGGACACCCACGAACGTCCTGTGTGTACTGAACAGACAGCCCACGTGGGCCAAAATCACCCAAACAGTCCACGCGAAGGGCCAGCATGATGAGTCGAAGGACCAACGTGCTGAGATGTGTACTGATGGACAGCCACGGACGTCCTGTGTGTGCTGACGACACAGACAGACACACACTGACAGCCTCGGACGTCCTGTGTGTGCTGGCGGACACCCACAGACGTCCTATGTGTACTGAACAAACAGCCCACGTGGGCGAAATCACCCGAACAGTCCACGGGAAGGTTCAGCGTGCTGAGTCAAAGGACCAACGTGCTGATATGTGTACTGATGGACAGCCACGGACGTCCTGTGTGTGCTGACGGACACACACTGACGTCATGTGTGGGATGATGGACACCCACGGACGTCCAGTGGGTACTGATGGACACACACGGACACACACAGACAGTCACGGACATCCTGTGTGTGCTGACGGACAGCCACAGACAGCCACATACGTCTTATGTGTGCTGGCGGACACCCACAAATGTCCTGTGTGTACTAAACAGACAGCCCACGTGGGCAAAAATTCACCCAAACAGTCCCCGGGAAGGGCCAGCGTGTTGAGTCCAAGGACCAACGTGCTGATATGTGTACTGATGGACAGCCACGGACGTCCTGTGTGTGCTGACGGACACAGACGGACACACACGGATAGCCACAAACGTTCTGTGTGTGCTGGCGGACACCCATGGATGTCCTGTGTGTAGTGAACAGACAGCCCACGTGGTCCAAAATCACCCGAACAGTCCACGTGAAGGGTCAGCGTGCTGAGTCCAAGTACCAACGTGTTGATATATGTACTGATGGACAGCCACAGATGTCCTACATGTTCTGACGGACACACACAAACACACACAGACAGCCACAGACTTCCTGTGTGTGCTGACGGACGCACATGGACGTCCTGTGTGTTTGCTGACAAACACCCACGGACGTCCGGTGTGTGCTAACGGACACACACGCACACACACGCACACACACGGACACACACGGACAGCCACAGACGTCCTGTGTGTGCTGACGGACAGCCACAGACGTCCTGTGTGTGCTGGCGGACACCCACGGACGTCCTGTGTGTACTGAACAGACAGCCCACGTTGGCCAAAATCCCCCAAACAGTCCACGGGAAGGGACAGCGTGCTGAGTCTAAGGACCAACGTGCTGATATGTGTACTGATGGACAGCCACGGACGTCATGTGTGTGCTGACGGACACAGACGGACACTCATGGACACAGACGGATAGCCAAGGACGTCCTGTGTGTGCTGGCGGACACCCACAGACGTCCTGTGTGTACTAAACAGACAGCCCACGTGGGCCAAAATCACCCGAACAGTCCACGGGATGGGTCATCGTGCTAAGTCCAAGGACCAACGTGCTGATATGTGTACTGATGGACAGCCACGGATGTCCCACGTGTGCTGACAGACACACACGGACACACACGAACAGCCACGGACGTCCTGTGTGTGCTGACGGCCACACACGGACGTCCTGTGTGTTTGCTGACAGACACCCACGGACGTCCTGTGTGTGCTGATGGACACACACAGACACACACGGAGACACACGGACAGCCACGGACGTCCTGTGTGTGCTGACGAACAGCCACAGATGTCCTGTGCGTGCTGGCTGACACCCACGGACGTCCTGTTTGTACTGAACAGACAGCCCACTTGGGCCAAAGATCACCCAAACAGTCCACGGGAAGGGCCAGCGTGCTGAGTCCAAGGACCAACGTGCTGATAGTGTACTGATGGACAGCCACGAACGTCATGTGTGTGCTGACGGACACACACGGACGTCATATGTGTGCTGACGGACACACACGGACGTCATGTGTGTGCTGACGGACACCCACAGACGTCCTGTGTGTACTGACGGACACCCACACACGTCCTGTGTGTGCAGACGGACACCCACAGACGTCCTGTGTGTACTGAACAGACAGCCCACGTGGGCCAAAATCACCCGAACAGTCCACGGGAAGGGTCAGCGTGCTGAGTCCAAGGACCAACGTGCTGATATGTGTACTGATGGACAGCCATGGACGTCCTGTGTGTGCTGACGGACACACACGGACACGCACGGACATCCATGGACGTCCTGTGTGTGCTGACGGACACCCACGGACGTCCTGTGTGTGCTGACGGACACCCACGGACGTCGTGTGTGTACTGAACAGACAGCCCACGTGGGCCAAAATCACCCGAATAGACCACAGGAATGGCCAGCGTGCTGATATGTGTACTGATGGACAACAACGGACATCCTGTGTGTGCTGACGGACACACACGGACAGCCACAGACGTCCTATGTGTTCTGACAGACAGCCACGGACAGCCACGAACGTCCTGTGTGTGCTGGCGGACAGCCACGGACAGCCAGGAACGTCCTGTGTGTGCTGGCTGACACCCACGGACGTCCTGTGTGTACTGAAAAGACAGCCCACATGGGCCAAAGATCACCAAAACAGTCCACAGGAAGGGCCAGCGTGCTGAGTCCAAGGACCAACGTGCTGATATGTGTACTGATGGACAGCCATAGACGTCCTGTGTGTGCTGACGGACACAGATAGACACACACGGACACACACGGACAGCCACGGACGTCCTGTGTGTGCTGGCAGACACCCACGGACGTCCTCTGTGTACTGACCAGACAGCCCACGTGGGCCAAAATCACCCGAACAGTCCACGAAAAGGGTCAGCGTGCTGAGTCCAAGAACCAACGTGCTGATATGTGTACTGAAGGACAGCCACGGATATCCTACGTGTGCTGACGAACACACACGGACACACACGGACAGCCACGGACGTCCTGTGTGTGCTGACGGACACACACGGACGTCCTGTGTGTTTGCTGACAGACACCCACGGACGTCCTGTGTGTGCTGATGGACACACACGGACACACACGGACAGCCACGGACGTCCTGTGTGTGCTGACGGACAGCCACAGACAGCCACGGACGTCCTGTGTGTGCTGGCTGACACCCACGGATGTCCTGTGTGTACTGAACAGACAGCCCACGTGGGCCAAAGATCACCCAAACAGTCCATGGGAAGGGCCCGCGTGCTGAGTCAAAGGACCAAAGTGCTGATATGTGTACTGATGGACAGCCACGAACGTCCTGTGTGTGCTGACGGACACACACGGACACACACGGACAGCTACGAACGTCTAGTGTGTGCTGGCGGACACCCACGGACGTCCTGTGTGTACTGAACAGACAGCCCACGTGGGCCAAAATCACCCGAAGAGTCCACGGGAAGGGTCAGCATGCTGAGTCCAAGGGCCAACGTTCTTGTATGTGTACCGATGGACAGCCACGGACGTCCTGTGTATGATGATGGACACACACGGACATCCTGTGTGTGCTGACAGACACCCACGGATGTCCTGTGTGTTCTGAACAGACAGCCCACGTGGGCCAAAATCACCCGAACAGTCCACGGGAAGGGTCAGCGTGCTTATTTCAAGGACCAACGTGCTGATATGTGTACTGATGGACAGCCACGGACGTCATGTGTGTTCTGACGGACACACACGGACACACACGGACAGCCACGGACATCCTGTGTTTGCTGACGGACACCCACGGACGTCCTGTGTGTGCTGACAGACACCCACGGACGTCCTGTGTGTACTGAACAGACAGCCCACATGGGCTAAAATCACCCGAACAGTCCACGGGAAAGGCCAGCGTGCTGAGTCCAAGGACCAACGTGCTGATATGTGTACTGATGGACAGCCACGGACGTCCTGTGTATTCCGATGGACACAGACGGACACACACGGACACACAAGGACAGCCACAGACGTCCTGTGTGTTTGCTGACAGACAGCCACGGACGTCCTGTGTGTGCTGACGAACAGCCACGGATGTCCTGTGCGTGCTGGCTGACACCCACGGACGTCCTGTGTGTACTGAACAGACACCCCACGTGGGCCAAAATCACCCGAACAGTCCACGGGAAGGGCCAACGTGCTGAGTCCAAGGACCAACGTGCTGATAGTGTACTGAAGGACAGCCACGAACGTCATGTGTGTGCTGACGGACACACACGGACACGCACGGACATCCATGGACGTCCTGTGTGTGCTGACGGACACCCACGGACGTCGTGTGTGTACTGAACAGACAGCCCACGTGGGCCAAAATCACCCGAACAGACCACAGGAATGGCCAGCGTGCTGATATGTGTACTGATGGACAGCCACGGACATCCTGTGTGTGCTGACGGACACACACGGACAGCCACAGACGTCCTATGTGTTCTGACAGACAGCCACGGACAGCCACGAACGTCCTGTGTGTGCTGGCGGACAGCCACGGACAGCCACGAACGTCCTGTGTGTGCTGGCAGACACCCACGGACGTCCTGTGTGTACTGAAAAGACAACCCACATGGGCCAAAGATCACCAAAACAGTCCACAGGAAGGGCCAGCGTGCTGAGTCCAAGGACCAACGTGCTGATATGTGTACTGATGGACAGCCATAGACGTCCTGTGTGTGCTGACGGACACAGACAGACACACACGGACACACACGGACACACACGGACAGCCACGGACGTCCTGTGTGTGCTGGCAGACACCCACGGACGTCCTCTGTGTACTGACCAGACAGCCCACATGGGCCAAAATCACCTGAACAGTCCACGAAAAGGGTCAGCGTGCTGAGTCCAAGAACCAACGTGCTGATATGTGTACTGAAGGACAGCCACGGATATCCTACGTGTGCTGACGGACACACACGGACACACACGGACAGCCACGGACGTCCTGTGTGTGCTGACGGACACACACGGACGTCCTGTGTGTTTGCTGACAGACACCCACGGACGTCCTGTGTGTGCTGATGGACACACACGGACACACACGGACAGCCACGGACGTCCTGTGTGTGCTGACGGACAGCCACAGACAGCCACGGATGTCCTGTGTGTGCTGGCTGACACCCACGGACGTCCTGAGTGTACTGAACAGACAGCCCACGTGGGCCAAAGATCACCCAAACAGTCCATGGGAAGGGCCAGCGTGCTGAGTCAAAGGACCAAAGTGCTGATATGTGTACTGATGGACAGCCACGAACGTCCTGTGTGTGCTGACGGACACAGACGGACACACATGGACACACACGGACAGCTACGAACGTCTAGTGTGTGCTGGCGGACACCCACGGACGTCCTGTGTGTACTGAACAGACAGCCCACGTGGGCCAAAATCACCCGAAGCTTCCACGGGAAGGGTCAGCATGCTGAGTCCATGGACCAACGTTCTTGTATGTGTACCGATGGACAGCCACGAACGTCCTGTGTGTGATGATGGACACACACGGACATCATGTGTGTGCTGACAGACACCCACGGATGTCCTGTGTGTTCTGAACAGACAGCCCACGTGGGCCAAAATCACCCGAACAGTCCACGGGAAGGGTCAGCGTGCTTATTTCAAGGACCAACGTGCTGATATGTGTACTGATGGACAGCCACGGACGTCATGTGTGTTCTGACGGACACACACGGACAGCCACGGACATCCTGTGTTTGCTGACGGACACCCACGGACGTCCTGTGTGTGCTGACAGACACCCACGGACGTCCTGTGTGTACTGAACAGACAGCCCACATGGGCTAAAATCACCCGAACAGTCCACGGGAAGGGCCAGTGTGCTGAGTCCAAGGACCAACGTGCTGATATGTGTACTGATGGACAGCCACGGACGTCCTGTGTATTCCGATGGATACAGACGGACACACACGGACACACAAGGACAGCCACAGATGTCCTGTGTGTGCTGGCGGACACCCACGACGCCCTGTGTGTGCTGATGGACACACACAGACACACACGGAAAGCTACGGACGTCATGTGTGTGCTGACGGACACACACGGACGTCCTGTGTGCGCTGACGGACACCCACTGTTGTAGGCACAGGGGAGGTAACCCACGAATTGATAGAGGTTGGATCCAAGCTACAACCTGAGAACAATGAGAACCGATTTTTATGAGTTTTTAGAGTTTTATAATGCAAACAGAAACAAATATGAATATGAATCAAAATGATAATATGAATAAAAACAAATAGAGAATGGATAGATTGATGGAGATGGGATCTTTGTTGCTGGATGTGTATCACTCTCAACAAGGATCAATGGATGGGAGATGAATGAAGATGGAACCGGTCTTGCTGGATGTGTATCACTCTCAAGATCGATTAATGGATGGAGATGGGATGATGGACGCCACAAAGCTCTGTGAAAGGAGGCTTTGATAAGTCAAGTTGCTCCAGAGTTGTTTCTCACACACTCAAAAGACTTCGAACAATAGTTTTGACAAAACTAGAAAAACTGAATAATTCATAATACTTTCAAAGATGGGTGATTTACAATGAAGCAAAGACTAGAGCTTTATAGGCTCGACAAGGACAGACTCTAACAGTCATAAAATGATAAAAGGAAACAAAATAACTTGAACTTAAAGTCTTGGGAGCAAAGGCTTTGATGACTCCATGGAATATAGCCGTTAGGCTTGATTTGCTTCCTTCCAAAAGAGAAACTTGTGAAGACTTGTATCTTGATAGCTTCTGAACGTGGCCATGATCTTCAAGCCTTCCTGAAATACTCCTTGGTCTTAATAGAAGAGAATATGGCCGTTGGTCTTGGGCAAAACTCTGTAGAAACTCCTCCAAAGCATTTAGTGTAGATGTTGCCAAATATGGAAGGTTGATGGGAAGAGAGATCCGCCTGATCTCCTGGGTACTGGTCCAGTTGAGGACGTCTTGGATGTCTTCTGAATGGTCTAGAGTATCTCCTGGTTCCCATAGATAGCCCTGGGTCGAACCAAATTGAATTGGTTGAAGACTTTCCTTAAATGATGTCGGTTTGGCCAATTGACGCAAACCGGTTTGATCTTTTGGTTTGATTGGGATCCGCCTGATCCAGTGTGGCAGGGTGCCAATTGACGCAAACCGGTTTGATTTGAATGACTTAGAAGGTCTCCTGGTTGCCATTCTTGAGGTTTGTTTGATGTGAAACCCGAATCTTCCAAATAAGGCAAGTGTAGAGCTGGTTTGGCCGGTTTTGGTAAATTGATCATATCTTCCAATTTCCTTGACCATTTCTCGAGATCTTGGGTTTTCTGGAAAGCTAATAAACTCCTCTTGACTCCTATGATCGGTTTTGGTTCAGGCCGCTTCTTCTTTGGGCTTGAATCCTCTTCTAAATTCGCATACTCGCAGATGGACGGGCTGAGAAACCTCTGAATTGTAAAATTCATAACTTCTTTCTCTGTGAATATTTTGGGCAGATTCCAATTGTCCTGGACTCCTTCTTGAGTGTAGAATCCATAAAAATTAGCCTCGTGATTTAAACCCTCCTGGTTTGTAAGATATGGCATTTTTAGTGCACGTATGTCCTGGTTGGCGCCTTGGCTGGTTGAGTAGGGTGTTGGGCCGACCTCTGGTTCAGCTGCTGAATTGCTGGCTGCAATATTCCCTCCCCCTTGAAAAGGTTTCGACCTCGAAACTGTATAACCTGCACCAAGATAGAGCAAGTCAGCTTTCATACTCTTTTGAGATTCTAAGGTCTTACCTTGATATTGTTTTGGTTTTGGGATGGATTGTTCATCAGGTGGCTCTTCTTTCAGCAAATAGGATAGGATCACGCCTCTGCTATGGACTTTTGCATTGCTTCTCTTCTTCAGTGGATGGTCCTTCATACTCCTAGCAGGCTCAGTTCTGACCATCTTTGGGTTTGATCCTCCTAGCAACAAAAGATTATCCGGTGGGATTTCTTTGAAGCTTTCTTCTTTGCAACCTGAAAATTTTTCAACATTCTGGACAAAGACCAAGTGAATTATATCTGATACTGGAATTTCATGAACAGAATTTGTTATGGTCGAATTTACCTTGGGTGCATCAGCATGATGAAGAATGATATTCTTCTTTGGACAGATTTGGTTAGATGGCTGCCTTTCTTGCAACTGTTTACCTTGGTTGGTATAACCATCTTCTTGTGGTAGCTCAGCTCGGTTTTTATGTTCTTCTTGACTTATCCCTGGATCAAAACATCTTGGCAAAGACAAGTGTATTATACCAAAGTATAGGGATTTATAAACTGAAGAAAACATAGAACAATTAACCTTAATGTCAAATGTGGCAGTAAGAACTTCTTGTTCTTTGTTTGCCTTGTAGTAACCTTGCTTTCCTGTACCAATTTCATTTTTCCTTGGACAAGACAAGTGCATTAATCTTGTCATAGAATCAATAAAAACATTCTGGTTTAAAGTGAATTTTACCTCAGATTTTGGCACTTGAACAGTACATTGTTCAGATTTCGGTTTCCACTTATGGTGTGGATTTTGATTGAGCTCATGATCTAGTTCCGCACTTGGAACTCCAGTAAGCATATGGCTCTCATCTGGTATCCCTGTACCAAGAATATAAATGTTTAAACCAGTATCTAAAGGTGGTGTTAGACACTTACCTTGGTTTGATACTTGGATCACTGGTTTTGGTTTATTAAGCAACTTTGATTGCTTTGTGCTTTGAGCTTCCTTCTGGTCCATGGAAAGGTTTGTGCCTGGCGCCTCTTCTTCTATGTACCTAGGCTCCTTTAGACCTGTAATAACACTCTTGGACAAAGACAAGTGCATCATACAAGTGGTAGATGATTTATGAAAAGATTTATCATGTATAGGACTTACCTTAGCCTTTACTTGGACAACAACTTGCTCTGGTTTGTCTTTGGACCTGATCAAAGTGTTTTGGCCGAAACTTGTACTCATCTTCCTGACCTTTGGGATGTCACTCTCCTGCTCTAAGCAGTGGACAATGGCGTGCCCCTGGTTTGGCTGAAAGTTGGCTTCTTTAGGCAAGACTCTTTGAACTTCTTGTTCCACAATTTTCCTTGCTTCTTTGGAACCATGAGTTGGATATCTCCTTGGATATAGTTCCTGGATTTCAGACCTTGTATAATCTGGTGCAAATCTATCCCTCATGACTTCCTTAAGAGCTCTCCACGTTTTGATAGCTGGCTCCTTGTAAAACCATCTATCATCCTCTTCTTGTACCCACCATTTAAAAGCATCATCTTTTAGTTGATCAATGGCATAAGCTAGCCTCTCTTTCCTCAGGATGTTGTTGTAGTGAAACCATTCATCAAGGTTCCTCTCCCATCTTAGATAACCTCTTTTTCCTGAAAATTTAAAGAGTTCAACTTTATCAGCAAAAGAGTTATAATCAAACCGAGAATTAACAACATAAGGGTTGTGGGTTTTAGAAGTTGGAGTTTGATTGATCCTTGAAGGATCTGGTGGCTTGGGCTCGACATAGAGTGCCCCTGGTACATTTCCAAATCTCCTTTCTCCTTCATGTGGACGTTGGCCTTGTGCCAGATTTCTTTTCTCCAATTGAGCAATCTTAATTTGGAGCTTTTGTAGAGCTGCGGACTGTTGGCTCAAGGTGGCCCTTAGGTTTTGGCCGTGTCTCTTCTCCTCCATTGCTTCCTGAAAACAATATCAAAGAAAAAGTGAAGGTATGGAAAGTTTTGGTCTAACCAAAATAAAACAAATGCAAGAATGCAATTTAACTAAACCGAGAAAATATGCAATTATGAACCGAAATGAAGTAACTATACTAAAATGATTTTTCTTTTGGTTTTCTGAATGCAATTTCAAAATTAAACAATATGGTATGCACGAAATTAAAAATGGTATGACTTTTTATTTATTTTTATTTTTTTTAAAAAAGAAACAACTATGAAAATGCAGATCTTTTTTTTTTTTGAAATGAATGCACAAAATCTAAAAATGGAAAGTGGAGCTGGGGAATGAATGCAAACACGTTTTTCTTTTCTGTTTATGGATGAAATGAATCAAACTAGACAACAGGTCGTCTCCTATCTCAACTCTTTATGGCTTTTCAATTTATGATGAACAAAGAACACAAAAGTGCAAAAACAGTTTTTTTTTTTTTTTTTTTATAAATGGAAAAACAAATGCAAACAAGATGAATGATGCAAGGATAGAATGAACCTGATTCAGGAGCTTAAGCTCTGATACCAAAATGTTGTAGGCACAGGGGAGGTAACCCACGAATTGATAGAGGTTGGATCCAAGCTACAACCTGAGAACAATGAGAACCGATTTTTATGAGTTTTTAGAGTTTTATAATGCAAACAGAAACAAATATGAATATGAATCAAAATGATAATATGAATAAAAACAAATAGAGAATGGATAGATTGATGGAGATGGGATCTTTGTTGCTGGATGTGTATCACTCTCAACAAGGATCAATGGATGGGAGATGAATGAAGATGGAACCGGTCTTGCTGGATGTGTATCACTCTCAAGATCGATTAATGGATGGAGATGGGATGATGGACGCCACAAAGCTCTGTGAAAGGAGGCTTTGATAAGTCAAGTTGCTCCAGAGTTGTTTCTCACACACTCAAAAGACTTAGAACAATAGTTTTTACAAAACTAGAAAAACTGAATAATTCATAATACTTTCAAAGATGGGTGATTTACAATGAAGCAAAGACTAGAGCTTTATAGGCTCGACAAGGACAGACTCTAACAGTCATAAAATGATAAAAGGAAACAAAATAACTTGAACTTAAAGTCTTGGGAGCAAAGGCTTTGATGACTCCATGGAATATAGCCGTTAGGCTTGATTTGCTTCCTTCCAAAAGAGAAACTTGTGAAGACTTGTATCTTGATAGCTTCTGAACGTGGCCATGATCTTCAAGCCTTCCTGAAATACTCCTTGGTCTTAATAGAAGAGAATATGGCCGTTGGTCTTGGGCAAAACTCTGTAGAAACTCCTCCAAAGCATTTAGTGTAGATGTTGCCAAATATGGAAGGTTGATGGGAAGAGAGATCCGCCTGATCTCCTGGGTGCTGGTCCAGCTGAGGACGTCTTGGATGTCTTCTGAATGGTCTAGAGTATCTCCTGGTTCCCATAGATAGCCCTGGGTCGAACCAAATTGAATTGGTTGAAGACTTTCCTTAAATGATGTCGGTTTGGCCAATTGACGCAAACCGGCTTGATCTTTTGGTTTGATTGGGATCCGCCTGATCCAGTGTGGCAGGGTGCTTCCTATGATGTTGTAGAGTGCCTCTGAATGACTTAGAAGGTCTCCTGGTTGCCATTCTTGAGGTTGGTTTGATGTGAAACCCGAATCTTCCAAATAAGGCAAGTGTAGAGCTGGTTTGGCCGGTTTTGGGAAATTGATCATATCTTCCAATTTCCTTGACCATTTCTCGAGATCTTGGGTTTTCTGGAAAGCTAATAAACTCCTCTTGACTCCTATGATCGGTTTTGGTTCAGGCCGCTTCTTCTTTGGGCTTGAATCCTCTTCTAAATTCGCATACTCGCAGATGGACGGGCTGAGAAACCTCTGAATTGTAAAATTCATAACTTCTTTCTCTGTGAATATTTTGGGCAGATTCCAATTGTCCTGGACTCCTTCTTGAGTGTAGAATCCATAAAAATTAGCCTCGTGATTTAAACCCTCCTGGTTTGTAAGATATGGCATTTTTAGTGCACGTATGTCCTGGTTGGCGCCTTGGCTGGTTGAGTAGGGTGTTGGGCCGACCTCTGGTTCAGCTGCTGAATTGCTCGCTGCAACACCCACAGACGTCCTGTGTGTGCTGACGGACACACACGGACACACACGGACAGCCACAGATGTCCTGTGTGTGCTGACGGACAGCCACAGACGTCCTGTGTGTGCTGGCGGACACCGACCGGAACATATTTCCTTAATCTTCTTAAGTGTTCACAGAAGGCTATTTATAGCCACACAATACATACAAAAGATTTAGGAAGGAGATAAAGAGATAAGGTTCCAACAGCTATATTTCGAACAGCTATATTTTGAATTTTGAACCTCTTTTGGACTGTAGTGAACAGTGCCGCGAATCCCTACAGCATCAAAGTGCATAATGTAAGTTTATCAAAATGCTCACTTTGGTTTTGTAGGAAATATGTTATCTTCAGCAACTGATCTTTTGTCTACAACGTCAAAGATCAAAATGCTCACTTTGGTGTTGTAGGAAATATGTTATCTTCAGCAACTGATCTTTTGTCTACAACGTCAAAGTGATCAATGTAGTTTTCTCAAGGTCCTCACTTCAAAGCTGTAAGCCAACTTGATCTCTTCATCTTCATTCTTTATTTCTGTTTTCATGTCAACACTGTGAACACTTAAGAAGATTAAGGAAATATGTTTCCCATTTACTTTCTCAAAATCACTCTTCTAAACTCTCATAAACTCACATAAACTCTTATAATTCTATTAAAACTTTCACAGAAGGCTAAGGAAGAAGTGCTCGAGGTTCCGGTCGATGAGTCGGATCCAAACAAAGTGCTACGAGTAGGCGCCTACTTATCAGACGAGATGCAGCGCACTCTCCTGGATTTCCTGAAGCAAAACTTATCTACCTTTACATGGTCAATGTCCGACATGCAAGGGATCGACCCTTCCATCACGACTCACGAGCTGAACGTGGATCCAAATATCAAGCCCATTCGACAGAAGAGGCAAAAATTGGGTCCCGAGAGATCCAAGGCAGTCGTCGAGGAAGTCGAGCGTTTACTTAGCGCGGGCTCGATAACGGAAGTCCGTTACCCGGAATGGCTCGCCAACCCAGTGGTCGTCAAAAAGAAAAACGGCAAGTGGCGTATGTGCGTTGACTTTACCGACCTCAACAAAGCCTGTCCTTAGGACAGCTATCCGCTTCCGAACATCGATAGACTCGTCGAGTCAACTGCCGGCAATGAAATGCTCACGTTTATGGATGCTTTCTCGGGATACAACCAGATTATGATGCATCCGGATGACCGAGAGAAGACATCATTCATAACCGACCGAGGTACCTACTGCTATAAGGTGATGCCCTTCGGGCTAAAGAACGCCGGAGCGACGTACCAGCGACTAGTCAACCGTATGTTCGCCAAGCAGCTTGGTACCACAATGGAAGTCAATATCGATGATATGCTCGTCAAGTCACTCCGAGCAGACGACCACCTGACGCACCTACGGGAGTGTTTTGACATTCTTAACACATACAAGATGAAGCTAAACCCGGCTAAGTGCACTTTTGGCGTATCGTCCGGAGAAATTCTTGGCTACATAGTAACGCAGCGAGGAATTGAAGCAAACCCGAAGCTAATATCAACTGTCCTCGATCTCCCAAGCCCGAGAAACTGCCGAGAAGTCCAATGACTAACCGGCCGAATCGCAGCACTCAATCGTTTCATCTCCCGATCCACCGACAAATGTCTCCCCTTTTAAGCTCTCCTCCGAGGAAATTAGAAATTCATCTGGGACGACAAGTGCGAAGAGGCTTTTAATCAGCTCAAACACTATCTGGCGACGCCCCCGATCTTAGCAAAGCCAGACATAGGCAATGTCTTATCCCTCTACATTGCGGTCTCATCCGCAGCAGTCAGCAGTGTACTAATCAAGGAGGACCGAGGAGAGCAAAGACCTGTTTTCTACATGAGTAGAAGGATGACCGGACCAGAAACCAGGTATCCGACACTCTAAAAGATGGCCCTAGCTGTTGTCGAATCAGCGAGGAAACTTTGCCCTTACTTTCAGTCACATTCAGTGGAAGTTCTGACCGACCAGCCGCTCCGGACTGTTTTGCAAAACACGAACAGAGCTGGCCGTCTTACCAAGTGGGCGATAGAACTCGGGGAGCTTGACATCACTTACAAGTGTAGAACTGCCGCTAAGGCTCAAGTCCTCACTGATTTCCTCGTGGAATTATCTCCAGAACTTGCCAAATATCTTGAAGTCCCAGATTCAAACTGAATTCTGCATGTCGACGGTTCCTCGACAAACAAAGGTTTAGGAGCAGGAGTTCAACTTCAATCACCAATGGGGGAACTCATCCGACAGTCATTCAGCTTTGGTTTCCCGGCGTCAAACAATGAGGCGGAGTACGAATCGCTCATTGCCGGCCTTCGTCTTGCAAAAGCAGTCAAATCTAAGCGACTCAGTGCATACTGTGACTCACAGCTCGTCGCCAGTCAGTTCAGCGGCGACTATGATGCACGCAACGACAGGATGGATGCCTACCTCCGAGTAGTCCAATCACTAGCCAAGGAGTTCGAATTCTTCGAACTCACGAAGGTCCCTCGCGGAGAGAATGTGTGTGCTGATGCATTGGCAGCGCTCGGAAGCAAGCTCCGCGATCAAGTCAAAAAGACTATCCCGATCCATCGGATCGAGAAACCGAGCATCAATATCTCAGCAGAGGCAGCTAACTTTGTCACTACCGACTCCGAAACAACGCCCCAATCTCTGACTGACGTCGACGCCGAAATGACAGACCAAGATCAGCCGATACCCGACTGGAGAACTGAGTTCGTCCAGTATCTCACCAATGGCACGCTTCCAACTGACAAGTGGGCTGCGAGATGGCTAAAAAGACGCAGTGCGCACTACGTCATCATGGAAGAGGAACTCCACCGAGTAACAGCAAGCAAGGTCCTCCTCAAGTGCATCTGCGGCGAGCAAACACGATTAGTGATGGCCGAGACTCATGAGGGAGCAGGTGGCAACCACTCTGGAGGCCGAGCACTAGCTTTAAAAATCCGAAACTTAGGATTCTTCTGGCCAACAATGAATACAGACTGTGAAGCGTATGCTCGACGATGCGACAAATGCCAACGACATGCTCCGAGCATCCACAGCCCAACCGAGCTACTGCGAACCTCCGCAGCTCCTTATCCATTCATGCGATGGGGGATGGATATCACCGGACCAATGCCGAATTCCCGTCAACGCTGCTTCGTGTTCGTATTAACCGATTATTTTACCAAGTGGATTGAGACCGAAGCCTTCGCGCAGGTTACCGAGAAGGAAGTTCACGGCTTTGTTTGGAAAAATGTTATCTGTCGTCACGGCCTACCATACGAGATCGTGACCGACAATGGATCCCAGTTTATGTCTGGAAATTTCAAAGATTTCTGCATTAAGTGGGACATCCGACTAAGACCGTCGACACCAAGGTACCCTCAGGGAAACGGACAAGCGGAGTCCTCGAATAAGATCATCATCGATGGGATCAAGAAGTGTCTCGATCTCAAAAAAGGACACTGGGCCAACGAACTCGACGGTGTCCTCTGGTCACATCGAACGACCTCCCGAGGAGCGACTAAATCCACCCCCTTCTCTCTCGCATACGGGATGGAAGCAATGGCTCCGGCTGAGGTCAATGTAACAAGTCTCCGCCGATCAAAGATGCCCCAGTATGTCGAGCTTAACCAAGAGATGCTGCTCGATGCCCTCGATGAACTCGAAGAGAAATGCGACCAAGCTCTTCTTCGGATCCAGAATTACCAGAATCATATCGAAAGTTATTACAACAAGAAGGTCCGCTCGCGTCCTCTCGAGCTCGGTGATCTAGTCATGCGAAAGGTCTTCAAGAACACAAAAGAGCTCAACGGCGGAAAACTCGTCGCGAATTGGAAAGGACCGTACAAAATCACTCGAGTCGTCAAACCAGGTGTATACCGACTCGAAACTTCCCACGGAGAGGCAATCCCACGAGCTTGGACCTCGTTGCATCTTCGTCGCTTCTACTCATAAAATGAGTAAACTTATAAGAACGCGTAAATGATCTACGTCACTTTTTACTCGTACAAAAAAAAAAAAAAACAGAGTAGATGCACCCTATGGTCACTTCTACTGATCCAAGTAAATGACTACCAAGTCACTTTTTACTCGGGCCCAAACGAACTACGAAAGGCTTGATCCTCCTCGGAGGTACGTAGGCATCCCCTCTACGGGGTCCAGCCCCAACAAAACAAAACAAAAAAATCCTTTTTACTCATCTCGTTTCTCCCTCGAGCAAATAACGAGAGTAAAAATCAGAACAAACGATGCTAGCCCCTTAACTCGTAAGCGGCGCATGGGCACTCGTCCCGATCAATCGAACGAATCCTGATCAGATATCGAACGAAGGGAAAAATAGAGTCCCGCGTCACCGATGCACCCTGCATTGACCGACTCACGAGCGGAATCTCCAGACCTTATCACAAATCGAAGAATAACGAGTTGGCCGACCAAATTTCTCTCGATTACTGTGTAGCGTCCGGATACCTTTTCCTCAGAAATTTATTAAAATTCTTGTCTTTATTTGTCCGACTAATCGTAAACGAGATTGGTGGGATTAAATCAACGGGCGACGGATTACTTCGAAATCAATTAAGTCATTTATGTTCATTGATGATGCACTTAAGATGAAAATAATTAATAAAAATTCGAAGTCTTAAAGGAAAGGGAAACATCCCGAGTACCGAACAACAAGACCCATCTGGGCCAATAATACAAGATGAAACAGGAGTTCAAGGGCTTCAACGAGCCGAGACCGAGATAAAAAAAAAGTTACAACAGACAACAAATTTCACTCATCGACAACATGAGGATCCTTGCTGCCACCGTCATCTCCCTTTCCGGGACCCGAGACACGGCCAAACTTTGTTGGGGCTGGAGGATCCGCGTTCGCCATAGGCACCTCTATTGGATGACCCGTAGGAACACCATCTTCCTTCTCGGAGTCTTCAGAGGAGGATGTGGAGGAGCTAGCATTTTAGTTGCCTTCGCGGGAGAATCAGTCCGAACGATGGTAGGCACGGCCCCGTCCTTCGGAATGACCGCACCTGCCGACGTCTGCTTCGCAGAATCGACGTCTTGGTCAGTACGCTGATTGGAAGATACGGCGGTCTGAGCAGGCTCCTTCATGAGATATTCGGAGCGGGGATCTCGGTCGACGAGGGGAGTACGGAGAGCAATAGCGGCTTCAGAGTCGATCAAATCGACATTTGATCCAAACGGATCGATCTGCCGCCAAATGTCTTCAATTAAGAACCGAGACTTCAGCACTAGTGGAGAAAGGCGAAGGTCTTCCGCCGGAATCTCCTTCACTTCCAAGCGAGCTGCTTCCTCTTCGTAATATTTCTCTTGCCCGGCGAAGAAGTCAATGGTCTCCTGCGGGATTTCAAGGCCCGAGTCCTTGATCTGCTCAAGACACTTCCTCTTCCCGAAAGCTTGGCTGTGCAAGCACCGAGCATCGTCGTATTTGTCCCTTTGATCTTCGCGAAGAGAAATCCGATGAAAGCGTTTTTCAGCTTTGGCGATCATAGCAATCATCACGCGGATCCTCTCGTGCGTAACTTCGTATTTGCGAGATTTACGAAGTCTGTCCATCTCCTCGTTGTGTTTCAGCGATTCCACGGCCCTCATCTTCTCAAGGTCATCCTTCTCCTTCCCCAACTTATCCACTACGGATTCGAGGTCTTTCATCGACTTCTTGCACAGTTGCAAGTCGGCTGCATCAGCCGTCCTCGTCTCGTCGAACCCCTTCTTGAGCACCTTCTCCCGAGCAATAGTATCACTTTTATCTCGCACCGCAGCTCAGAGAGCATCCTCAGTCTTCTTTCTTTTCTTCTTAGCCCTCGTGAATCTGCTCTTTGGCTCGCTTCAGCGCCGTGTCGTACTTTTTTACGAGTACGTTCCAATCGCCGTGACTCTGATCGGGCATAACAAAGAAAAGTTAGGCAATAAAAGAAAAATGATGGAGAAGAACGGGCAAACACTTACTTTTACAGACGAGCAAGCGGCGTGCTCATATTCGTCCTTAAAAACGAGATCCCTCACTGGAGGAAGCTGGTCGGGACCACCCTTAACCAGCTGCAGCAAGCGACCACAATCTTCCGGGTAACAGGTCAACGGAAGCTCGCGACTAAACTCAAACCTAAACCCATCCCCCGGGGTTTCCTTTGGTCGTCCAGACACACGGGTCTCGGACCCCTCTGCAATATGAGCAGGAGACTCGTCAAGCAAGCGGCCTCGCCGTCCCTCGGAAATTGGCAATTTCCTCGGAGTCTCCGAGATGTCTCGATCACCCGCCAAAGCTCCACGGGACCCTTCATCGATAGTTCGTCTTTCCCGCCTCCGCAGACGTAATGCGACGGTCTCATCCTCATCATCATCCGAGGTTCCAACCTCGGGAACAGTTCGGGGACCAGAGCCTGAAGCTCCTCTTCACAAACGGAGGATGGGCGGGGCAGAGTGAAGTCTTTCTTCTTCATCTTCTTCTTCTTGGGAGCGTCATCTGCAGGCGGATCCCCGGCATTCCTCTTCTTGCTCCCTTCTTGGAGGAGCCACCCGCGTCGGTTTGCTCAACGTTCTCCTCCTCGTTAGACTCCCTCCGAGCCTCAGCATCTTTCTTCTTCTTCCTCGTGTTCTTTCTTTGAGAAGATCCGCCAGCAAGCGCTTGCTCGGCGGCAATGGGAGTAGCATCAGCGACCTCTGGCCCGGAGGGACCAACCTTGCTTCCAGAAGTACCTTTCTTAGCACCTATCTTCCCGGCCACAATAAGGCTAAGATCTGGCAATTGCTTCATGGATTTTGCTCGGTTAATTTCTTTCTGCTCAGCTCGTATGAAAAACGACAACCTCTTCGTCGTCGACTGATTGATGTGGGGAAGTGAATCCGAGATCCAATCCTCTGCAGAAAGAAAAACCCTCAAGTTATCGATTATTTGCTCGGAAATAGAGAAGGGAAGTAGAAACTCACGGTTGGCAATTCGATCGATAGATTTTTGGATCCTCTCCCGAGTAAAGTTCTCCCAATGATCCTGTCTCTGCAACGCGACAGTTCGGGCACTCTTCTTCCAATCCTCGGGGTAGGTGGCAAGATTCGGATGACCAACTGCAAAAAAAAATAACAACAAACACAAAACGTCAGATGCGTATGCGCAACAGTCGTCATTAAATCAGTATGCTATACCCATCTCCGCATTCCAAAGAACACGACAGCTAGATCTCGGCGGTTCCTCGAACGCCGACCTATTCGACTTCACATAGAAGTACGAACGCTGCCAATCTGAGGTTTTGGTCAGATACCCGGTGACCACGTTGTAGTTCGGGCGCATTCTCGTCGAAACTAGCCCATCATCGGAAATTGAGACCAAAGTCAACTCCTCGAACGACCTCACGCTCAACGATGTCCCCGCTTCAGCTGCGATCACCGACAGAACGACCATCAGACGGAGCGAGCCGTTCATCAGCTGACTCAGAGCAACTCCCCTGCGGAATGCGTAAGCCGTGAAGATTCGAGGAATCAGAAACCACAGCTTTGTGTCGTTCTGAAAGTACTACTCGTATACGCATTGATAACCTCTCGGCAGGGACCAAGGCCGCTGGTTTTCCTTTGGGATTATGAACGAAACCCCGTGCGCAGTAAGATCTCAGAGGATAGCTTCCACTGACTCTACGGTGGAATTCGTCTTCTCGACATTCGGCCAGTCTTGTCCATCAACAACGGAAGGTCGCACCCGCCAGGTCTCCAACGGACTCTCCTCGGCAAAAATGTTCCCCGGATAATAACTGATCGGAACGGTCGAGATGTCGACCGCTTCTTGACTATCGTCGTCGCCCCGGAATTGTTCCCTTGCCTCTGAGACAAGAAGACATTGCGCTAGATCCATATTCCTAGTATCCATCATCGCCTCATGATGAATATCCTCCGGATCCTCGGAAGAACCCCGAGCAAGTGCAACTTTCTTCCCCTTTTGCTCCCGAGTTAACCGTTCGAAGTTCTAAAACAAAGATTAAGAGAGAGAAGGAGGGTAGAGAGAGAAAGTACCTTGATGCTGCGAAGAAGAATGAGAAGAAGCGAGGAGGGGTGCGCTATTTATAGGAAAAGGCGAGCGCTGGTATCAAGGCGCAATCATTACGGTTCGTTTTCTCGACCGAAAAGCATTTGTCTCATGATCGCGACAGTTCGATTCCTCAACAGAAATCGCAACCGTCCACTTCGAGATAACATCAGTTCCGGTTATTTGCTCGGATTAAGCCTTTTATCCTCCGAACTAAAAACACCAAATTCATCGAGGATCGATCACTTGATTCATCGATGAACTGGGGGGGGGGACTTACTGTTGGGGATGGATTGAACCCATCCACAAAGTCCATCGAACAAAAGGCCAAATCCGATAAGCCGAATAGTCGTCGGCTCGGAAGCCGACATTCAGAGTATTTGACTCAGCTATAGACTGCTTTGGTCGAAGAGAGAGCGGACGAAGCACGATCGACTAAGCGGCTCGGGACGATCAAGGCCCAATCAATTAAAAGTGAATTAGGTTATGTCGATCGAGTAAAGACTATAAAAGGAGAGGAAAGCAAAGGGAAAAAGGCATCGACACTTAGCTACACAAACTTAGCGGCGAGAATAGGGTTTATTGTCCGTACAATCATCTCTCTACTATTTGTACTTTTCCGGTTTAAGCTCTCACGAGCTCCGGGTTGCCATTACTTTCTCCACCTTTGTAACCTTATCTCGAAATCTAATAAACGCCTCTGTTCGACCCATTTTTAGTATTGTTTACTTCATCTGAGACCAAACTCACTTTAAACATATACCTCCACTTCTTCTCCATACAAGTAAGATCTCCAAATTCGTAAAGCGAACACCACGGCCGCTAACTCCAAGTCATGTGTACTGTAGTTATCCTCATGCTTACGTAGTTGTCGTGAGGCATACACGATGACACGTCCATCTTGCATAAGAACACAACCTAACCCAACTCATGAAGCATCCGTGTAAACCGTGTAAGGTTTACCTTGATCAGCCAAAGCTAACACAGGTGCGGTCGTGAGAGCTTCCTTCAACTTCTTGAATGCCTTCTCCGTCGATCGATGTCCTCAACTGACAATCGATCGACGTTGGCAAAGGTATATCGGTCGACGTCTTAGTAGACTATCGATCAACACTCTCCCGTTGTCTGCATACTAACCGTTGAGACACGAGATCTAGTCTGTTAACCAGTGGTACATGCGACAGCTGATCACTGAGTTAAGCGAATGAGCTCTAATATATCATGCATGCAACAGTTATACATCTATAAGTATTATAATCTCCAACACCTGAATAGTGGCCCTGCATCTAATATCATTTCCAACCAAGTTACATTTATTATTTACTCGCTTGTTACTATTGCTATTTCATTTAAACATTTACAACCTTTAGAATTAATAAACACTAGATTTAATTGTTCCCTAGCTCCTTGTGGATTCGATCCCTAAGTACTACATCTGAACCTCTTTTGATGAGAGTAACACTCCTTAGGGTAATTTGAGTGGTATCAGCCAGCTCTCCCAATGGCAACCCGGATCACCCCTCGAGATTCTCTCTCCAGTCTCGATCGTACAGCTTTTAGTTTCTTCTCAATCGGACTTTTCGTTGAGATTTTACGACGAAAACAAGTCAGCTCGACAAATCGAGTCTGTCCGCACCAGCTCGCCGTGTGGCGAGCTGAGAGGGCTCACCCAGCTCGCCCAATGGCGACCTGGATCACCCCTCAAGCTTCTCTCTCCAGTCTCGATCGTACAGCTTTTCGTTTCGTCTCAATCGGACTTTCCGTTGAGATTTTACGACGAAAACAAGTCAGGTCGACGAATCGAGACTGTCCGCACCAGCTCGCCCAATGGCGACCTAGATCACCCCTCGAGTTTCTCTCTCCAGTCTCGATCGTACAGCTTTTTGTTTCGTCTCAATCGGACTTTCCGTTGAGATTTTACGACGAAAACAAGTCAGCTCGACGAATCGAGACTGTATGCACCAGCTCGTCGTGTGGCGAGCTGAGAGGGCTCGGCCAGCTCGCCCAATGGCGTCCCGGATCACCCCTCGAGCTTCTCTCTCCAGTCTCGATCGTACAGCTTTTAGTTTTGTCTCAATCGGAATTTCCGTTGAGATTTTACGCCGAAAACAAGTCAGCTCGACGAATCGAGACTGTCCGCACCAGCTCGCCGTGTGGCGAGCTGAGAGGGCTCACCCAGCTCGCCGAATGGCGACCTGGATCACCCCTCAAGCTTCTCTCTCCAGTCTCGATCGTACAGCTTTTCGTTTCGTCTCAATGGGACTTTCCGTTGAGATTTTACGCCGAAAACAAGTCAGCTCGACGAATCGAGAATGTCCGCACCAGCTCGCCGTGTGGCGAGCTGAGAGGGCTCACCCAGCTCGCCCAATGGCGACCTGGATGACCCCTCGAGCTTCTTTCTCCAGTCTCGATCGTACAGCTTTACGTTTTGTCTCAATCAGACTTTCCGTTGAGATTTTATGACGAAAACAAGTCAGGTCGACGAATCGAGACTGTCCGCACCAGCTCGCCCAATGGCGACCTGGATCACCCCTCGAGTTTCTCTCTCCAGTCTCGATCGTACAGCTTTTTGTTTCGTCTCAATCGGACTTTCTGTTGAGATTTTACGACGAAAACAAGTCAGCTCGACGAATCGAGACTGTATGCACCAGCTCGCCGTGTGGCGAGCTGAGAGGGCTCGGCCAGCTCGCCCAATGGCGTCCCGGATCACCCCTCGAGCTTCTCTCTCCAGTCTCGATCGTACAGCTTTTAGTTTTGTCTCAATCGGACTTTCCGTTGAGATTTTACGCCGAAAACAAGTCAGCTCGACGAATCGAGACTGTCCGCACCAGCTCGCCGTGTGGCGAGCTGAGAGGGCTCAGCCAGCTCTCCCAATGGCAACCCGGATCACCCCTCGAGATTCTCTCTCCAGTCTCGATCGTACAGCTTTTAGTTTCTTCTCAATCGGACTTTTCGTTGAGATTTTACGACGAAAACAAGTCAGCTCAACAAATCGAGTCTGTCCGCACCAGCTCGCCGTGTGGCGAGCTGAGAGGGCTCACCCAGCTCGCCCAATGGCGACCTGGATCACCCCTCAAGCTTCTCTCTCCAGTCTCGATCGTACAGCTTTTCGTTTCGTCTCAATCGGACTTTCCGTTGAGATTTTACGACGAAAACAAGTCAGGTCGACGAATCGAGACTGTCCGCACCAGCTCGCCCAATGGCGACCTAGATCACCCCTCGAGTTTCTCTCTCCAGTCTCGATCGTACAGCTTTTTGTTTCGTCTCAATCGGACTTTCCGTTGAGATTTTACGACGAAAACAAGTCAGCTCGACGAATCGAGACTGTATGCACCAGCTCGCCGTGTGGCGAGCTGAGAGGGCTCGGCCAGCTCGCCCAATGGCGTCCTGGATCACCCCTCGAGCTTCTCTCTCCAGTCTCGATCGTACAGCTTTTAGTTTTGTCTCAATCGGACTTTCCGTTGAGATTTTACGCCGAAAACAAGTCAGCTCGACGAATCGAGACTGTCCGCACCAGCTCGCCGTGTGGCGAGCTGAGAGGGCTCACCCAGCTCGCCGAATGGAGACCTGGATCACCCCTCAAGCTTCTCTCTCCAGTCTCGATCGTACAGCTTTTCGTTTCGTCTCAATGGGACTTTCCGTTGAGATTTTACGACGAAAACAAGTCAGCTCGACGAATCGAGAATGTCCGCACCAGCTCGCCGTGTGGCGAGCTGAGAGGGCTCACCCAGCTCGCCCAATGGCGACCTGGATGACCCCTCGAGCTTCTTTCTCCAGTCTCGATCGTACAGCTTTACGTTTTGTCTCAATCAGACTTTCCGTTGAGATTTTACGACGAAAACAAGTCAGGTCGACGAATCGAGACTGTCCGCACCAGCTCGCCCAATGGCGACCTGGATCACCCCTCGAGTTTCTCTCTCCAGTCTCGATCGTACAGCTTTTTGTTTCGTCTCAATCGGACTTTCCGTTGAGATTTTACGACGAAAACAAGTCAGCTCGACGAATCGAGACTGTATGCACCAGCTCGCCGTGTGGCGAGCTGAGAGGGCTCGGCCAGCTCGCCCAATGGCGTCCCGGATCACCCCTCGAGCTTCTCTCTCCAGTCTCGATCGTACAGCTTTTAGTTTTGTCTCAATCGGACTTTCCGTTGAGATTTTACGCCGAAAACAAGTCAGCTCGACGAATCGAGACTGTCCGCACCAGCTCGCCGAATGGCGACCTGGATCACCCCTCAAGCTTCTCTCTCCAGTCTCGATCGTACAGCTTTTCGTTTCGTCTCAATGGGACTTTCCGTTGAGATTTTACGACGAAAACAAGTCAGCTCGACGAATCGAGAATGTCCGCACCAGCTCGCCGTGTGGCGAGCTGAGAGGGCTCACCCAGCTCGCCCAATGGCGACCTGGATGACCCCTCGAGCTTCTTTCTCCAGTCTCGATCGTATAGCTTTACGTTTTGTCTCAATCAGACTTTCCGTTGAGATTTTACGACGAAAACAAGTCAGGTCGACGAATCGAGACTGTCTGCACCAGCTCGCCCAATGACGACCTTGATCGCCTCTCGAGCTTCTCTCTCCAGTCTCGATCGTACAGCTTTTCGTTCCGTCTCAATCGGACTTTCCTTTGAGATTTTACGACGAAAACAAGTCAGGTCGACGAATCGAGACTGTCCGCACCAGCTCGCCCAATGGCGACCTGGATCACCCCTCGAGTTTCTCTCTCCAGTCTCGATCGTACAGCTTTTTGTTTCGTCTCAATCGGACTTTCCGTTGAGATTTTACGACGAAAACAAGTCAGCTCGACGAATCGAGACTGTCCGCACCAGCTCGCCGTGTGGCGAGCTGAGAGGGCTCACCCAGCTTGCCGAATGGGGACCTGGATCACCCCTCGAGCTTCTCTCTCCTGTCTCGATCGTACAGCTTTTCGTTTCATCTCAATCGGACTTTCCGTTGAGATTTTTCGACGAAAACAATTCAGCTCGACGAATCGAGACTGTCCTCACCAGCTCGCCGTGTGGCGAGCTGAGAGGGCTCAGCCAGCTCGCCCAATGGCGAACTGGATCACCCCTCGAGCTTCTCTCTCTAGTCTCGATCGTACAGCTTTTAGTTTTGTCTCACTCGGACTTTCCGTTGAGATTTTACGACAAAAACAAGTCAGCTCGACGAATCGAGACTGTCCGCACCAGCTCGCCAAGTGGCGAGCTGAGAGGGCTCACCCAGCTCGTCCAATGGCGACCTGGATCACCCCTCGAGCTTCTCTCTCCAGTCTCGATCGTACAGCTTTACGTTTCGTCTCAATCGGACTTTCCGTTGAGATTTTACGACGAAAACAAGTCAGGTTGACGAATCGAGACTGTCTGCACCAGCTCGCCCAATGGCGACCTTGATCACCTCTCGAGCTTCTCTCTCCAGTCTCGATCGTACAGCTTTTCGTTTCGTCTAAATCGGACTTCCCTTTGAGATTTTACGACGAAAACAAGTCAGCTCGACGAATCGAGACTGTCCGCACCAGCTTGCCGTGTGGCAAGCTGAGAGGGCTCACCCAGCTCGCCCAATGGCGACCTGGATCACCCCTCCAGCTTCTCTCTCCAGCCTCGATTGTACAGCTTTTCGTTTCGTCTCAATCAGACTTTCCGTTGAGATTTTACGACGAAAACAAGTCAGCTCGACGAATCGAGACTGTCCGCACCAGCTCGCCGTGTGGCGAGCTGAGAGGGCTCGGCCAGCTCGCCCAATGGAGACCCGGATCACCCCTCCAGATTCTCTCTCCAGTCTAGATCGTACAGCTTTTAGTTTTGTCTCAATCGGACTTTCCGTTGAGATTTTACGACGAAAACAAGTCAGCTCGACGAATCGAGACTGTCCGCACCAGCTCGCCGTGTGGCGAGCTGAGAGGGCTCACCCAGCTCGCCCAATGGCGACCTGGATCACCCCTCGAGTTTCTCTCTCCAGTCTCGATCGTACAGCTTTTCGTTTCGTCTCAATCGGACTTTCCGTTGAGATTTTACGACGAAAACAAGTCAGCTCGACGAATCGAGACTGTCCGCACCAGCTCGCCGTGTGGCGAGCTGAGAGGGCTCACCCAGCTTGCCGAATGGGGACCTGGATCACCCCTCGAGCTTCTCTCTCCTGTCTCGATCGTACAGCTTTTCGTTTCATCTCAATCGGACTTTCCGTTGAGATTTTTCGACGAAAACAAGTCAGCTCGACGAATCGAGACTGTCCTCACCAGCTCGCCGTGTGGCGAGCTGAGAGGGCTCACCCAGCTCGCCCAATGGCGACCTGGATCACCCCTCGAGTTTCTCTCTCCAGTCTCGATCGTACAGCTTTTAGTTTTGTCTCAATCGGACTTTCCGTTGAGATTTTACGCCGAAAACAAGTCAGCTCGACGAATCGAGACTGTATGCACCAGCTCGCCGTGTGGCGAGCTGAGAGGGCTCGGCCAGCTCGCCCAATGGCGTCCTGGATCACCCCTCGAGCTTCTCTCTCCAGTCTCGATCGTACAGCTTTTAGTTTTGTCTCAATCGGACTTTCCGTTGAGATTTTACGCCGAAAACAAGTCAGCTCGACGAATCGAGACTGTCCGCACCAGCTCGCCGTGTGGCGAGCTGAGAGGGCTCACCCAGCTCGCCGAATGGAGACCTGGATCACCCCTCAAGCTTCTCTCTCCAGTCTCGATCGTACAGCTTTTCGTTTCGTCTCAATGGGACTTTCCGTTGAGATTTTACGACGAAAACAAGTCAGCTCGACGAATCGAGAATGTCCGCACCAGCTCGCCGTGTGGCGAGCTGAGAGGGCTCACCCAGCTCGCCCAATGGCGACCTGGATGACCCCTCGAGCTTCTTTCTCCAGTCTCGATCGTACAGCTTTACGTTTTGTCTCAATCAGACTTTCCGTTGAGATTTTACGACGAAAACAAGTCAGGTCGACGAATCGAGACTGTCCGCACCAGCTCGCCCAATGGCGACCTGGATCACCCTCGAGTTTCTCTCTCCAGTCTCGATCGTACAGCTTTTTGTTTCGTCTCAATCGGACTTTCCGTTGAGATTTTACGACGAAAACAAGTCAGCTCGACGAATCGAGACTGTATGCACCAGCTCGCCGTGTGGCGAGCTGAGAGGGCTCGGCCAGCTCGCCCAATGGCGTCCCGGATCACCCCTCGAGCTTCTCTCTCCAGTCTCGATCGTACAGCTTTTAGTTTTGTCTCAATCGGACTTTCCGTTGAGATTTTACGCCGAAAACAAGTCAGCTCGACGAATCGAGACTGTCCGCACCAGCTCGCCGAATGGCGACCTGGATCACCCCTCAAGCTTCTCTCTCCAGTCTCGATCGTACAGCTTTTCGTTTCGTCTCAATGGGACTTTCCGTTGAGATTTTACGACGAAAACAAGTCAGCTCGACGAATCGAGAATGTCCGCACCAGCTCGCCGTGTGGCGAGCTGAGAGGGCTCACCCAGCTCGCCCAATGGCGACCTGGATGACCCCTCGAGCTTCTTTCTCCAGTCTCGATCGTATAGCTTTACGTTTTGTCTCAATCAGACTTTCCGTTGAGATTTTACGACGAAAACAAGTCAGGTCGACGAATCGAGACTGTCTGCACCAGCTCGCCCAATGACGACCTTGATCGCCTCTCGAGCTTCTCTCTCCAGTCTCGATCGTACAGCTTTTCGTTCCGTCTCAATCGGACTTTCCTTTGAGATTTTACGACGAAAACAAGTCAGGTCGACGAATCGAGACTGTCCGCACCAGCTCGCCCAATGGCGACCTGGATCACCCCTCGAGTTTCTCTCTCCAGTCTCGATCGTACAGCTTTTTGTTTCGTCTCAATCGGACTTTCCGTTGAGATTTTACGACGAAAACAAGTCAGCTCGACGAATCGAGACTGTCCGCACCAGCTCGCCGTGTGGCGAGCTGAGAGGGCTCACCCAGCTTGCCGAATGGGGACCTGGATCACCCCTCGAGCTTCTCTCTCCTGTCTCGATCGTACAGCTTTTCGTTTCATCTCAATCGGACTTTCCGTTGAGATTTTTCGACGAAAACAATTCAGCTCGACGAATCGAGACTGTCCTCACCAGCTCGCCGTGTGGCGAGCTGAGAGGGCTCAGCCAGCTCGCCCAATGGCGAACTGGATCACCCCTCGAGCTTCTCTCTCTAGTCTCGATCGTACAGCTTTTAGTTTTGTCTCACTCGGACTTTCCGTTGAGATTTTACGACAAAAACAAGTCAGCTCGACGAATCGAGACTGTCCGCACCAGCTCGCCAAGTGGCGAGCTGAGAGGGCTCACCCAGCTCGTCCAATGGCGACCTGGATCACCCCTCGAGCTTCTCTCTCCAGTCTCGATCGTACAGCTTTACGTTTCGTCTCAATCGGACTTTCCGTTGAGATTTTACGACGAAAACAAGTCAGGTTGACGAATCGAGACTGTCTGCACCAGCTCGCCCAATGGCGACCTTGATCACCTCTCGAGCTTCTCTCTCCAGTCTCGATCGTACAGCTTTTCGTTTCGTCTAAATCGGACTTCCCTTTGAGATTTTACGACGAAAACAAGTCAGCTCGACGAATCGAGACTGTCCGCACCAGCTTGCCGTGTGGCAAGCTGAGAGGGCTCACCCAGCTCGCCCAATGGCGACCTGGATCACCCCTCCAGCTTCTCTCTCCAGCCTCGATTGTACAGCTTTTCGTTTCGTCTCAATCAGACTTTCCGTTGAGATTTTACGACGAAAACAAGTCAGCTCGACGAATCGAGACTGTCCGCACCAGCTCGCCGTGTGGCGAGCTGAGAGGGCTCGGCCAGCTCGCCCAATGGAGACCCGGATCACCCCTCCAGATTCTCTCTCCAGTCTAGATCGTACAGCTTTTAGTTTTGTCTCAATCGGACTTTCCGTTGAGATTTTACGACGAAAACAAGTCAGCTCGACGAATCGAGACTGTCCGCACCAGCTCGCCGTGTGGCGAGCTGAGAGGGCTCACCCAGCTCGCCCAATGGCGACCTGGATCACCCCTCGAGTTTCTCTCTCCAGTCTCGATCGTACAGCTTTTCGTTTCGTCTCAATCGGACTTTCCGTTGAGATTTTACGACGAAAACAAGTCAGCTCGACGAATCGAGACTGTCCGCACCAGCTCGCCGTGTGGCGAGCTGAGAGGGCTCACCCAGCTTGCCGAATGGGGACCTGGATCACCCCTCGAGCTTCTCTCTCCTGTCTCGATCGTACAGCTTTTCGTTTCATCTCAATCGGACTTTCCGTTGAGATTTTTCGACGAAAACAAGTCAGCTCGACGAATCGAGACTGTCCTCACCAGCTCGCCGTGTGGCGAGCTGAGAGGGCTCACCCAGCTCGCCCAATGGCGACCTGGATCACCCCTCGAGTTTCTCTCTCCAGTCTCGATCGTACAGCTTTTAGTTTTGTCTCACTCGGACTTTCCGTTGAGATTTTACGACAAAAACAAGTCAGCTCGACGAATCAAGACTGTCCGCACCAGCTCGCCGTGTGGCGAGCTGAGAGGGCTCACCCAGCTCGTCCAATGGCGACCTGGATCACCCCTCGAGCTTCTTTCTCCAGTCTCGATCGTACAGCTTTACGTTTCGTCTCAATTAGACTTTCCGTTGAGATTTTACGACGAAAACAAGTCAGGTCGACGAATCGAGACTGTCTGCACCAGCTCGCCCAATGACGACCTTGATCGCCTCTCGAGCTTCTCTCTCCAGTCTCGATCGTACAGCTTTTCGTTTCGTCTAAATCGGACTTCCCTTTGAGATTTTACGACGAAAACAAGTCAGCTCGACGAATCGAGACTGTCCGCACCAGCTTGCCGTGTGGCAAGCTGAGAGGGCTCACCCAGCTCGCCCAATGGCGACCTGGATCACCCCTCCAGCTTCTCTCTCCAGCCTCGATTGTACAGCTTTTCGTTTCGTCTCAATCAGACTTTCCGTTGAGATTTTACGACGAAAACAAGTCAGCTCGACGAATCGAGACTGTCCGCACCAGCTCGCCGTGTGGCGAGCTGAGAGGGCTCGGCCAGCTCGCCCAATGGAGACCCGGATCACCCCTCCAGATTCTCTCTCCAGTCTAGATCGTACAGCTTTTAGTTTTGTCTCAATCGGACTTTCCGTTGAGATTTTACGACGAAAACAAGTCAGCTCGACGAATCGAGACTGTCCGCACCAGCTCGCCGTGTGGCGAGCTGAGAGGGCTCACCCAGCTCGCCCAATGGCGACCTGGATCACCCCTCGAGCTTCTCTCTCCAGTCTCGATCGTACAGCTTTTCGTTTCGTCTCAATCGGACTTTCCGTTGAGATTTTACGACGAAAACAAGTCAGCTCGACGAATCGAGACTGTCGGCACCAGCTCGCCGTGTGGCGAGCTGAGAGGGCTCACCCAGCTCGCCCAATGGCGACCTGGATCACCCCTCGAGCTTCTCTCTCCAGTCTCGATCGTACAGCTTTTTGTTTCGTCTCAATCGGACTTTCCGTTGAGATTTTACGACGAAAACAAGTCAGCTCGACGAATCGAGACTGTCCGCACCAGCTCGCCGTGTGGCGAGCTGAGAGGGCTCACCCAGCTCGCCCAATGGCGACCTGGATCACCCCTCGAGTTTCTCTCTCCAGTCTCGATCGTACAGCTTTTAGTTTTGTCTCACTCAGACTTTCCGTTGAGATTTTACGACAAAAACAAGTCAGCTCGACGAATCACGACTGTCCGCACCAGCTCGCCGTGTGGCGAGCTGAGAGGGCTCACCCAGCTCGTCCAATGGCGACCTGGATCACCCCTCGAGCTTCTTTCTCCAGTCTCGATCGTACAGCTTTACGTTTCGTCTCAATTAGACTTTCCGTTGAGATTTTACGACGAAAACAAGTCAGGTCGACGAATCGAGACTGTCTGCACCAGCTCGCCCAATGGCGACCTTGATCACCTCTCGAGCTTCTCTCTCCAGTCTCGATCGTACAGCTTTTCGTTTCGTCTAAATCGGACTTTCCTTTGAGATTTTACGACGAAAACAAGTCAGCTCGACGAATCGAGACTTTCCGCACCAGATTGCCGTGTGGCGAGCTGAGAGGGCTCACCCAGCTCGCCCAATGGCGACCTGGATCACCCCTCCAGCTTCTCTCTCCAGCCTCGATTGTACAGCTTTTCGTTTCGTCTCAATCAGACTTTCCTTTGAGATTTTACGACAAAAACAAGTCAGCTCGACGAATCGAGACTGTCCGCACCAGCTCGCCGTGTGGCGAGCTGAGAGGGCTCGGCCAGCTCGCCCAATGGAGACCCGGATCACCCCTCCAGATTCTCTCTCCAGTCTCGATCGTACAGCTTTTAGTTTTGTCTCAATCGGACTTTCCGTTGAGATTTTACGACGAAAACAAGTCAGCTCGACGAATCTAGACTGTCCGCACCAGCTCGCCGTGTGGCAAGCTGAGAGGGCTCACCCAGCTCGCCGAATGGCGACCTGGATCACCCCTCGAGCTTCTCTCTCCAGTCTCGATCGTACAGCTTTTCGTTTCGTCTCAATCGGACTTTCCGTTGAGATTTTACGACGAAAACAAGTCAGCTCGACGAATCGAGACTGTCCGCACCAGCTCGCCGTGTGGCGAGCTGAGAGGGCTCACCCAGCTCGCCCAATGGCGACCTGGATCACCCCTCGAGCTTCTCTCTCCAGTCTCGATCGTACAGCTTTTTGTTTCGTCTCAATCGGACTTTCCGTTGAGATTTTACGACGAAAACAAGTCAGCTCGACGAATCGAGACTGTCCGCACCAGCTCGCCGTGTGGCGAGCTGAGAGGGCTCACCCAGCTCGCCCAATGGCGACCTGGATCACCCCTCGAGTTTCTCTCTCCAGTCTCGATCGTACAGCTTTTAGTTTTGTCTCACTCAGACTTTCCGTTGAGATTTTACGACAAAAACAAGTCAGCTCGACGAATCAAGACTGTCCGCACCAGCTCGCCGTGTGGCGAGCTGAGAGGGCTCCAGCTCGTCCAATGGCGACCTGGATCACCCCTCGAGCTTCTTTCTCCAGTCTCGATCGTACAGCTTTACGTTTCGTCTCAATCAGACTTTCCGTTGAGATTTTACGACGAAAACAAGTCAGGTCGACGAATCGAGACTGTCTGCACCAGCTCGCCCAATGGCGACCTTGATCACCTCTCGAGCTTCTCTCTCCAGTCTCGATCATACAGCTTTTCGTTTCGTCTCAATCGGACTTTCCTTTGAGATTTTACGACGAAAACAAGTCAGCTCGACGAATCGAGACTGTCCGCACCAGCTCGCCGTGTGGCGAGCTGAGAGGGCTCACCGAGCTCGCCCAATGGCGACCTGGATCACCCCTCCAGTTTCTCTCTCCAGTCTTGATCGTACAGCTTTTCGTTTCGTCTCAATCGGACTTGCCGTTGAGATTTTACGACGAAAACAAGTCAGCTCGACGAATCGAGACTGTCCGCACCAGCTCGCCGTGTGGCGAGCTGAGAGGGCTCGGCCAGCTCGCCCAATGGAGACCCGGACCACCCCTCGAGCTTCTCTCTACAGTCTCGATCGTACAGCTTTTTGTTTCGTCTCCATCGGACTTTTCCGTTGAGATTTTACGACGAAAACAAGTCAGCTCGACGAATTGAGACGGTCCGCACCAGCTCGCCATATGGCGAGCTGAGAGGGCTCACCCAGCTCGCCCAATGGCGAGCTGGACAATCTCCTCGAGCTTCTCTCTCGAGTCTCGATCGCGCAGATTTTCGTTTCGTCTCGATCGAAGTTTCCATTGAGATTTTACGACGAAAACAAGTCAGGTAGACGAATCGAGACTGTCCGCACCAGCTCGCCCAATGGCGACCTGGATCACCTCTCGAGTTTCTCTTTCCAGTCTCGATCGTACAGCTTTTCGTTTTGTCTCAATCGGACTTTCCGTTGAGATTTTACGACGAAAACAAGTCAGCTCGACGAATCGAGACTGTCCGCACCAGCTCGCCGTTTGGCGATCTGAGAGGGCTCACCCAGCTCGCCCAATGGCGACCTGGATCACCCTCCAGCTTCTCTCTCCAGTCTCAATCGTACAGCTTTTCGTTTCGTCTCAATCGGACTTTCCGTTGAGATTTTACGACGAAAACAAGTCAGCTCGATGAATAGAGACTGTCCGCACCAGCTCGCCGTGTGGCGAGCTGAGAGGGCTCACCCATCTCGCCCAATGGCGACCTGGATCACCCCTCCAGCTTCTCTCTCCAGTCTCGATCGTACAGTTTTTCGTTTCGTCTCAATCGGACTTTCTGTTGAGATTTTACGACGAAAACAAATCA